>NW_027618609.1:0-67000 GCF_964187855.1 Myxine glutinosa | reverse complement strand
AAAAACCACTTTTCGCACTTGTGTTAGTGTTGAAAAACCACTTTTTGCACTTGTGTTATTGTTGAAAAACCATATTTGGCACTTGTGTTGGTGCAGGAAACCACTTTTGCACTTGTATTAGTGTGGAAAAACCACTTTTCGCACTTATGTTAGTGTTGAAAAACCACTTTTCGCACTTGTGTTAGTGTTGAAAAACCACTTTTCGCACTTGTGTTGGTGCAGGAAACCACTTTTGCACTTGCATTAGTGTGGAAAAACCACTTTTCGCACTTTCGTTATTGTTGAAAAACCACTTTTCGCACTTGTGTTAGTGTTGAAAAACCACTTTTCGCACTTGTTAGTGTTGAAAAACCACTTTTTGCACTTGTGTTAGTGTTGAAAAACCACTTTTCGCACTTGTGTTGGTGCAGGAAACCACTTTTGCCCTTGTATTAGTGTGGAAAAAACACTTTTGGCACTTGTGATAGTGTTGAAAAACCACTTTTCGCACTTGTGTTAGTGTTGAAAATACACTTTTCGCACTTGTGATAGTGTTGAAAAACCACTTTTCGCACTTGTGTTAGTGTTGAAAAACCACTTTTCGCACTTGTGTTGGTGCAGGGAACCACTTTTGCACTTGTATTAGTGTGGAAAAAACACTTTTTGCACTTGTGATAGTGTTGAAAAACCACTTTTCGCACTTGTGTTAGTGTTGAAAAACCACTTTTCGCACTTGTGTTAGTGTTGAAAAACCATATTTCGCACTTGTGTTGGTGCAGGAAACCACTTTTGCACTTGTATTAGTGTGGAAAAACCACTTTTCACTCTTATGTTAGTGTTGAAAATCCACTTTTCACACTTGTGTTAGTGTTGAAAAACCACATTTCGCACTTTTGTTGGTGCAGGAAACCACTTTTGCACTTGCATTCGTGTGGCAAAACCACTTTTCGCACTTGTGTTAGTGTTGAAAAACCACTTTTCGCACTTGTGTTAGTGTTGAAAAACCACTTTTCGCACTTGTGTTAGTGCTGAAAAACCACTTTTCGCACTTGTGTTAGTGTTGAAAAACCACTTTTCGCACTTGTGTTGGTGCAGGAAACCACTTTTGCACTTGTATTAGTGTGGAAAAACCACTTTTTGCACTTGTTATAGTGTTGAAAAACCACTTTTTGCACTTGTGTTAGTGTTGAAAATACACTTTTCGCACTTGTGTTAGTGTTGAAAAACCACTTTTCGCACTTGTGTTAGTGTTGAAAAACCACTTTTCGCACTTGTGTTGGTGCAGGAAACCACTTTTGCACTTGTATTAGTGTGGAAAAAACACTTCTTGCACTTGTGATAGTGTTGAAAAACCACTTTTCGCACTTGTGTTAGTGTTGAAAAACCACTTTTCGCACTTGTGTTGGTGCAGGAAACCACTTTTGCACTTGTATTAGTGTGGCAAAACCACTTTTCGCACTTATGTTAGTGTTGAAAAACCACTTTTCGCACTTGTGTTAGTGTTGAAAAACCACTTTTCGCACTTGTGTTGGTGCAGGAAACCACTTTTGCACTTGCATTAGTGTGGAAAAACCACTTTTCGCACTTTCGTTATTGTTGAAAAACCACTTTTCGCACTTGTGTTAGTGTTGAAAAACCACTTTTCGCACTTGTGTTAGTGTTGAAAAACCACTTTTTGCACTTGTGTTAGTGTTGAAAAACCACTTTTCGCACTTGTGTTAGTGTTGAAAAACCACTTTTCGCACTTGTGTTGGTGCAGGAAACCACTTTTGCCCTTGTATTAGTGTGGAAAAAACACTTTTGGCACTTGTGATAGTGTTGAAAAACCACTTTTCGCACTTGTGTTAGTGTTGAAAAACCACTTTTCGCAATTGTGTTGGTGCAGGAAACCACTTTTGCACTTGTATTAGTGTGGAAAAACCACTTTTTGCACTTGTTATAGTGTTGAAAAACCACTTTTCGCACTTGTGTTAGTGTTGAAAAACCACTTTTTGCACTTGTGTTGGTGCAGGAAACCACTTTTGCCCTTGTATTAGTGTGGAAAAACCACTTTTCGCACTTGTGTTGGTGCAGGAAACCACTTTTGCACTTGTATTAGTGTGGAAAAACCACTTTTCGCACTTGTGTTAGTGTTGAAAAACCACTTTTCGCACTTGTGTTAGTGTTGAAAAACCACTTTTCGCACTTGTGTTAGTGTTGAAAAACCACTTTTCCCACTTGTGTTGGTGAGGAAAAACCCCTTTTCGCACTTGTGTTGGTGCAGGAAACCACTTTTGCACTTGTATGAGTGAGGAAAAACCACTTTTCGCACTTGTGATAGTGTTGAAAAACCACTTTTCGCACTTGTGTTAGTGTTGAAAAACCACTTTTCGCACTTGTGTTGGTGCAGGAAACCACTTTTGCCCTTGTATTAGTGTGGAAAAAACACTTTTTGCACTTGTGATAGTGTTGAAAAACCACTTTTTGCACTTGTGTTAGTGTTGAAAATACACTTTTCGCACTTGTGTTAGTGTTGAAAAACCACTTTTCGCACTTGTGTTAGTGTTGAAAAACCACTTTTCGCACTTGTGTTGGTGCAGGAAACCACTTTTGCACTTGTATTAGTGTGGAAAAAACACTTCTTGCACTCGTGATAGTGTTGAAAAACCACTTTTCGCACTTGTGTTAGTGTTGAAAAACCACTTTTCGCACTTGTGTTGGTGCAGGAAACCACTTTTGCACTTGTATTAGTGTTGAAAAACCACTTTTCGCACTTGTGTTAGTGTTGAAAAACCACTTTTCGCACTTGTGTTGGTGCAGGAAACCACTTTTGCACTTGTATTAGTGTGGAAAAAACACTTTTTGCACTTGTGATAGTGTTGAAAAACCACTTTTCGCACTTGTGTTAGTGTTGAAAAACCACTTTTCGCACTTGTGTTAGTGTTGAAAAACCACTTTTCGCACTTGTGTTATTGTTGAAAAACCATATTTGGCACTTGTGTTGGTGCAGGAAACCACTTTTGCACTTGTATTAGTGTGGAAAAACCACTTTTCGTACTTATGTTAGTGTTGAAAAACCACTTTTCGCACTTGTGTTAGTGTTGAAAAACCACTTTTCGCACTTGTGTTGGTGCAGGAAACCACTTTTGCACTTGCATTAGTGTGGAAAAACCACTTTTCGCACTTTCGTTAGTGTTGAGAAACCACTTTTCGCACTTGTGTTAGTGTTGAAAAACCACTTTTTGCACTTGTGTTAGTGTTGAAAAACCACTTTTCGCACTTGTGTTGGTGCAGGAAACCACTTTTGCACTTGTATTAGTGTGGAAAAAACACTTTTCGCAATTGTGTTAGTGTTGAAAAACCACTTTTCACACTTGTGTTAGTGTTGAAAAAGCACTTTTCGCACTTGTGTTGGTGCAGGAAACCACTTTTGCACTTGTATTAGTTTGGAAAAACCACTTTTTGCACTTGTTATAGTGTTGAAAAACCACTTTTCGCACTTGTGTTAGTGTTGAAAAACCACTTTTCGCACTTGTGTTGGTGCAGGAAACCACTTTTGCCCTTGTATTAGTGTGGAAAAACCACTTTTCGCACTTGTGTTGGTGCAGGAAACCACTTTTGCACTTGTATTAGTGTGGAAAAACCACTTTTCGCACTTGTGTTAGTGTTGAAAAACCACTTTTCGCACTTGTGTTAGTGTTGAAAAACCACTTTTCGCACTTGTGTTAGTGTTGAAAAACCACTTTTCCCACTTGTGTTGGTGAGGAAAAACCACTTTTCGCACTTGTGTTGGTGCAGGAAACCACTTTTGCACTTGTATGAGTGAGGAAAAACCACTTTTCGCACTTGTGATAGTGTTGAAAAACCACTTTTCGCACTTGTGTTAGTGTTGAAAAACCACTTTTCGCACTTGTGTTGGTGCAGGAAACCACTTTTGCACTTGTATTATTGTGGAAAAACCACTTTTCGCACTTGTGTTAGTGTTGAAAAACCACTTTCCACACTTGTGTTAGTGTTTAAAAACCACTTTTCGCACTGGTGTTAGTATTGAAAAACCACTTTTCGCACTTGTGTTGGTGCAGGAAACCACTTTTGCACTTGTATTAGTGTGGAAAAACGCTTTTCGCACTTGTGTTAGTGTTGAAAAACCACTTTTCGCACTTGTGATAGTGTTGAAAAACCGCTTTTCGCACTTGTGTTAGTGTTGAAAAACCACTTTTCACACTTGTGTTGGTGCAGAAAACCACTTTTGCACTTGTATTAGTGTGGAAAAAACACTTTTTGCACTTGTGTTAGTGTTGAAAAACCACTTTTCGCACTTGTGATAGTGTCGAAAAACCACTTTTCGCACTTGTGTTGGTGCAGGAAACCACTTTTGCACTTGTATTAGTGTGGAAAAAACACTTTTCGCACTTGTGTTAGTGTTGAAAAACACTTTTCGCACTTGTGTTAGTGTTGAAAAACCACTTTTCGCACTTGTGTTAGTGTTGAAAAACCACTTTTGCCCTTGTATTAGTGTGGAAAAACCACTTTTCGCACTTGTGTTGGTGCAGGAAACCACTTTTGCACTTGTATTAGTGTGGAAACACCACTTTTCACACTTGTGTTAGTGTTGAAAAACCACTTTTCGCACTTGTGTTAGTGTTGAAAAACCACTTTTCGCACTTGTGTTAGTGTTGAAAAACCACTTTTCCCACTTGTGTTGGTGAGGAAAAACCACTTTTCGCACTTGTGTTGGTGCAGGAAACCACTTTTGCACTTGTATGAGTGAGGAAAAACCACTTTTCGCACTTGTGATAGTGTTGAAAAACCACTTTTCGCACTTGTGTTAGTGTTGAAAAACCACTTTTCGCACTTGTGTTGGTGCAGGAAACCACTTTTGCCCTTGTATTAGTGTGGAAAAAACACTTTTTGCACTTGTGATAGTGTTGAAAAACCACTTTTTGCACTTGTGTTAGTGTTGAAAATACACTTTTCGCACTTGTGTTAGTGTTGAAAAACCACTTTTCGCACTTGTGTTAGTGTTGAAAAACCACTTTTCGCACTTGTGTTAGTGTTGAAAAACCACTTTTCGCACTTGTGTTGGTGCAGGAAACCACTTTTGCACTTGTATTAGTGTGGAAAAAACACCTCTTGCACTTGTGATAGTGTTGAAAAACCACTTTTCGCACTTGTGTTAGTGTTGAAAAACCACTTTTCGCACTTGTGTTGGTGCAGGAAACCACTTTTGCACTTGTATTAGTGTGGAAAAACCACTTTTTGCACTTGTGTTAGTGTTGAAAAACCACTTTTCGCACCTGTGTTAGTGTTGAAAAACCACTTTTCGCACTTGTGTTGGTGCAGGAAACCACTTTTGCACTTGTATTAGTGTGGAAAAAACACTTTTTGCACTTGTGATAGTGTTGAAAAACCACTTTTCGCACTTGTGTTAGTGTTGAAAAACCACTTTTCGCACTTGTGTTAGTGTTGAAAAACCACTTTTCGCACTTGTGTTATTGTTGAAAAACCATATTTGGCACTTGTGTTGGTGCAGGAAACCACTTTTGCACTTGTATTAGTGTGGAAAAACCACTTTTCGTACTTATGTTAGTGTTGAAAAACCACTTTTCGCACTTGTGTTAGTGTTGAAAAACCACTTTTCGCACTTGTGTTGGTGCAGGAAACCACTTTTGCACTTGCATTAGTGTGGAAAAACCACTTTTCGCACTTTCGTTAGTGTTGAGAAACCACTTTTCGCACTTGTGTTAGTGTTGAAAAACCACTTTTTGCACTTGTGTTAGTGTTGAAAAACCACTTTTCGCACTTGTGTTGGTGCAGGAAACCACTTTTGCACTTGTATTAGTGTGGAAAAAACACTTTTCGCAATTGTGTTAGTGTTGAAAAACCACTTTTCACACTTGTGTTAGTGTTGAAAAAGCACTTTTCGCACTTGTGTTGGTGCAGGAAACCACTTTTGCACTTGTATTAGTGTGGAAAAACCACTTTTTGCACTTGTGATAGTGTTGAAAAACCACTTTTCGCACTTGTGTTAGTGTTGAAAAACCACGTTTCGCACTTGTGTTGGTGCAGGAAACCACTTTTGCACTTGTATTAGTGTGGAAAAACTACTTTTCGCACTTGTGTTGGTGCAGGAAACCACTTTTGCACTTGTATTAGTGTGGAAAAACCACTTTTCGCACTTGTGTTAGTGTTGAAAAACCATTTTTCGCACTTGTGTTAGTGTTGAAAAACCACTTTTCGCACTTGTGTTAGTGTTGAAAAACCACTTTTCCCACTTGTGTTGGTGAGGAAAAACCCCTTTTCGCACTTGTGTTGGTGCAGGAAACCACTTTTGCACTTGTATGAGTGAGGAAAAACCACTTTTCGCACTTGTGATAGTGTTGAAAAACCACTTTTCGCACTTGTGTTAGTGTTGAAAAACCACTTTTCGCACTTGTGTTGGTGCAGGAAACCACTTTTGCCCTTGTATTAGTGTGGAAAAAACACTTTTTGCACTTGTGATAGTGTTGAAAAACCACTTTTTGCACTTGTGTTAGTGTTGAAAATACACTTTTCGCACTTGTGTTAGTGTTGAAAAACCACTTTTCGCACTTGTGTTAGTGTTGAAAAACCACTTTTCGCACTTGTGTTGGTGCAGGAAACCACTTTTGCACTTGTATTAGTGTGGAAAAAACACTTCTTGCACTTGTGATAGTGTTGAAAAACCACTTTTCGCACTTGTTTTAGTGTTGAAAAACCACTTTTCGCACTTGTGTTGGTGCAGGAAACCACTTTTGCACTTGTATTAGTGTTGAAAAACCACTTTTCGCACTTGTGTTAGTGTTGAAAAACCACTTTTCGCACTTGTGTTGGTGCAGGAAACCACTTTTGCACTTGTATTAGTGTGGAAAAAACACTTTTTGCACTTGTGATAGTGTTGAAAAACCACTTTTCGCACTTGTGTTAGTGTTGAAAAACCACTTTTCGCACTTGTGTTAGTGTTGAAAAACCACTTTTCGCACTTGTGTTATTGTTGAAAAACCATATTTGGCACTTGTGTTGGTGCAGGAAACCACTTTTGCACTTGTATTAGTGTGGAAAAACCACTTTTCGTACTTATGTTAGTGTTGAAAAACCACTTTTCGCACTTGTGTTAGTGTTGAAAAACCACTTTTCGCACTTGTGTTGGTGCAGGAAACCACTTTTGCACTTGCATTAGTGTGGAAAAACCACTTTTCGCACTTTCGTTAGTGTTGAGAAACCACTTTTCGCACTTGTGTTAGTGTTGAAAAACCACTTTTTGCACTTGTGTTAGTGTTGAAAAACCACTTTTCGCACTTGTGTTGGTGCAGGAAACCACTTTTGCACTTGTATTATTGTGGAAAAACCACTTTTCGCACTTGTGTTAGTGTTGAAAAACCACTTTCCACACTTGTGTTAGTGTTTAAAAACCACTTTTCGCACTGGTGTTAGTATTGAAAAACCACTTTTCGCACTTGTGTTGGTGCAGGAAACCACTTTTGCACTTGTATTAGTGTGGAAAAACGCTTTTCGCACTTGTGTTAGTGTTGAAAAACCACTTTTCGCACTTGTGATAGTGTTGAAAAACCGCTTTTCACACTTGTGTTAGTGTTGAAAAACCACTTTTCGCACTTGTGTTGGTGCAGAAAACCACTTTTGCACTTGTATTAGTGTGGAAAAAACACTTTTTGCACTTGTGTTAGTGTTGAAAAACCACTTTTCGCACTTGTGATAGTGTCGAAAAACCACTTTTCGCACTTGTGTTGGTGCAGGAAACCACTTTTGCACTTGTATTAGTGTGGAAAAAACACTTTTCGCACTTGTGTTAGTGTTGAAAAACACTTTTCGCACTTGTGTTAGTGTTGAAAAACCACTTTTCGCACTTGTGTTAGTGTTGAAAAACCACTTTTCGCACTTGTGTTGGTGCAGGAAACCACTTTTGCACTTGTATTAGTGTGGAAAAACCACTTTTTGCACTTGTTATAGTGTTGAAAAACCACTTTTCGCACTTGTGTTAGTGTTGAAAAACCACTTTTCGCACTTGTGTTGGTGCAGGAAACCACTTTTGCCCTTGTATTAGTGTGGAAAAACCACTTTTCGCACTTGTGTTGGTGCAGGAAACCACTTTTGCACTTGTATTAGTGTGGAAAAACCACTTTTCGCACTTGTGTTAGTGTTGAAAAACCACTTTTCGCACTTGTGTTAGTGTTGAAAAACCACTTTTCGCACTTGTGTTAGTGTTGAAAAACCACTTTTCCCACTTGTGTTGGTGAGGAAAAACCACTTTTCGCACTTGTGTTGGTGCAGGAAACCACTTTTGCACTTGTATGAGTGAGGAAAAACCACTTTTCGCACTTGTGATAGTGTTGAAAAACCACTTTTCGCACTTGTGTTAGTGTTGAAAAACCACTTTTCGCACTTGTGTTGGTGCAGGAAACCACTTTTGCCCTTGTATTAGTGTGGAAAAAACACTTTTTGCACTTGTGATAGTGTTGAAAAACCACTTTTTGCACTTGTGTTAGTGTTGAAAATACACTTTTCGCACTTGTGTTAGTGTTGAAAAACCACTTTTCGCACTTGTGTTAGTGTTGAAAAACCACTTTTCGCACTTGTGTTGGTGCAGGAAACCACTTTTGCACTTGTATTAGTGTGGAAAAAACACCTCTTGCACTTGTGATAGTGTTGAAAAACCACTTTTCGCACTTGTGTTAGTGTTGAAAAACCACTTTTCGCACTTGTGTTGGTGCAGGAAACCACTTTTGCACTTGTATTAGTGTGGAAAAACCACTTTTTGCACTTGTGTTAGTGTTGAAAAACCACTTTTCGCACTTGTGTTAGTGTTGAAAAACCACTTTTCGCACTTGTGTTGGTGCAGGAAACCACTTTTGCACTTGTATTAGTGTGGAAAAAACACTTATTGCACTTGTGATAGTGTTGAAAAACCACTTTTCGCACTTGTGTTAGTGTTGAAAAACCACTTTTCGCACTTGTGTTAGTGTTGAAAAACCACTTTTCGCACTTGTGTTATTGTTGAAAAACCATATTTGGCACTTGTGTTGGTGCAGGAAACCACTTTTGCACTTGTATTAGTGTGGAAAAACCACTTTTCGTACTTATGTTAGTGTTGAAAAACCACTTTTCGCACTTGTGTTAGTGTTGAAAAACCACTTTTCGCACTTGTGTTGGTGCAGGAAACCACTTTTGCACTTGCATTAGTGTGGAAAAACCACTTTTCGCACTTTCGTTAGTGTTGAGAAACCACTTTTCGCACTTGTGTTAGTGTTGAAAAACCACTTTTTGCACTTGTGTTAGTGTTGAAAAACCACTTTTCGCACTTGTGTTGGTGCAGGAAACCACTTTTGCACTTGTATTAGTGTGGAAAAAACACTTTTCGCAATTGTGTTAGTGTTGAAAAACCACTTTTCACACTTGTGTTAGTGTTGAAAAAGCACTTTTCGCACTTGTGTTGGTGCAGGAAACCACTTTTGCACTTGTATTAGTGTGGAAAAACCACTTTTTGCACTTGTGATAGTGTTGAAAAACCACTTTTCGCACTTGTGTTAGTGTTGAAAAACCACGTTTCGCACTTGTGTTGGTGCAGGAAACCACTTTTGCACTTGTATTAGTGTGGAAAAAACACTTTTTGCACTTGTGATCGTGTTGAAAAACCACTTTTCACACTTGTGTTAGTGTTGAAAAACCACTTTTCGCACTTGTGTTGGTGCAGGAAACCACTTTTGCACTTGTATTAGCGTGGAAAAACCACTTTTCGCACTTGTGTTAGTGTTGAAAAACCACTTTTCGCACTTGTGTTAGTGTTGAAAAACCACTTTTCGCACTTGTGTTGGTGCAGGAAACCACTTTTGCACTTGTATTAGTGTGGAAAAAACACTTTTTGCACTTGTGATAGTGTTGAAAAACCACTTTTCGCACTTGTGTTAGTGTTGAAAAACCACTTTTCGCACTTGTGTTAGTGTTGAAAAACCACTTTTTGCACTTGTGTTAGTGTTGAAAAACCACTTTTCGCACTTGTGTTGGTGCGGGAAACCACTTTTGCACTTGTATTAGTGTGGAAAAAACACTTTTTGCACTTGTGATAGTGTTGAAAAACCACTTTTTGCACTTGTGATAGTGTTGAAAAACCACTTTTCGCACTTGTGTTAGTGTTGAAAAACCACTTTTCGCACTTGTGTTGGTGCAGGAAACCACTTTTGCACTTGTCTTAGTGTGGAAAAACCCACTTTTCGCACTTGTGTTGGTGCAGGAAACCACTTTTGCACTTGTATTAGTGTGGAAAAAACACTTTTTGCACTTGTGATAGTGTTGAAAAACCACTTTTCGCACTTGTGTTAGTGTTGAAAAACCACTTTTTGCACTTGTGTTAGTGTTGAAAAACCACTTTTCGCACTTGTGTTGGTGCAGGAAACCACTTTTGCACTTGTATTAGTGTGGAAAAAACACTTTTTGCACTTGTGATAGTGTTGAAAAACCACTTTTTGCACTTGTGATAGTGTTGAAAAACCACTTTTCGCACTTGTGTTAGTGTTGAAAAACCACTTTTCGCACTTGTGTTGGTGCAGGAAACCACTTTTGCACTTGTATTAGTGTGGAAAAAACACTTTTTGCACTTGTGATAGTGTTGAAAAACCACTTTTCGCACTTGTGTTAGTGTTGAAAAACCACTTTTCGCACTTGTGTTGGTGCAGGAAACCACTTTTGCACTTGTATTAGTGTGGAAAAAACACTTTTTGCACTTGTGATAGTGTTGAAAAACCACTTTTCGCACTTGTGTTAGTGTTGAAAAACCACTTTTCGCACTTGTGTTAGTGTTGAAAAACCACTTTTCGCACTTGTGTTAGTGTTGAAAAACCATATTTCGCACTTGTGTTGGTGCAGGAAACCACTTTTGCACTTGTATTAGTGTGGAAAAACCACTTTTCACTCTTATGTTAGTGTTGAAAATCCACTTTTCGCACTTGTGTTAGTGTTGAAAAACCACATTTCGCACTTTTGTTGGTGCAGGAAACCACTTTTGCACTTGCATTAGTGTGGCAAAACCACTTTTCGCACTTGTGTTAGTGTTGAAAAACCACTTTTCGCACTTGTGTTAGTGTTGAAAAACCACTTTTCGCACTTGTGTTAGTGCTGAAAAACCACTTTTCGCACTTGTGTTGGTGCAGGAAACCACTTTTGCACTTGTATTAGTGTGGAAAAACCACTTTTTGCACTTGTTATAGTGTTGAAAAACCACTTTTCGCATTTGTGTTAGTGTTGAAAAACCACTTTTCGCACTTGTGTTGGTGCAGGAAACCACTTTTGCACTTGTATTAGTGTGGAAAAACCACTTTTCGCACTTGTGTTAGTGTTGAAAAACCACTTTTCGCACTTGTGTTGGTGCAGGAAACCACTTTTGCCCTTGTATTAGTGTGGAAAAAACACTTTTTGCACTTGTGATAGTGTTGAAAAACCACTTTTTGCACTTGTGTTAGTGTTGAAAATACACTTTTCGCACTTGTGTTAGTGTTGAAAAACCACTTTTCGCACTTGTGTTAGTGTTGAAAAACCACTTTTCGCACTTGTGTTAGTGTTGAAAAACCACTTTTCGCACTTGTGTTGGTGCAGGAAACCACTTTTGCACTTGTATTAGTGTGGAAAAAACACTTCTTGCACTTGTGATAGTGTTGAAAAACCACTTTTTGCACTTGTGTTAGTGTTGAAAATACACTTTTCGCACTTGTGTTAGTGTTGAAAAACCACTTTTCGCACTTGTGTTAGTGTTGAAAAACCACTTTTTGCACTTGTGTTGGTGCAGGAAACCACTTTTGCACTTGTATTAGTGTGGAAAAAACACTTCTTGCACTTGTGATAGTGTTGAAAAACCACTTTTCGCACTTGTGTTAGTGTTGAAAAATCACTTTTCGCACTTGTGTTGGTGCAGGAAACCACTTTTGCACTTGTATTAGTGTGGAAAAACCACTTTTTGCACTTGTGTTAGTGTTGAAAAACCACTTTTCGCACTTGTGTTAGTGTTGAAAAACCACTTTTCGCACTTGTGTTGGTGCAGGAAACCACTTTTGCACTTGTATTAGTGTGGAAAAAACACTTTTTGCACTTGTGATAGTGTTGAAAAACCACCTTTCGCACTTGTGTTAGTGTTGAAAAACCACTTTTCGCACTTGTGTTAGTGTTGAAAAACCAGTTTTCGCACTTGTGTTATTGTTGAAAAACCATATTTGGCACTTGTGTTGGTGCAGGAATCCACTTTTGCACTTGTATTAGTGTGGAAAAACCACTTTTCGCACTTATGTTAGTGTTGAAAAACCACTTTTCGCACTTGTGTTAGTGTTGAAAAACCACTTTTCGCACTTGTGTTGGTGCAGGAAACCACTTTTGCACTTGCATTAGTGTGGAAAAACCACTTTTCGCACTTTCGTTAGTGTTGAAAAACCACTTTTCGCACTTGTGTTAGTGTTGAAAAACCACTTTTCGCACTTGTGTTAGTGTTGAAAAACCACTTTTTGCACTTGTGTTAGTGTTGAAAAACCACTTTTCGCACTTGTGTTGGTGCAGGAAACCACTTTTGCACTTGTATTAGTGTGGAAAAAACACTTTTCGCAATTGTTAGTGTTGAAAAACCACTTTTTGCACTTGAGTTAGTGTTGAAAAACCACTTTTAGCACTTGTGTTGGTGCAGGAAACCACTTTTGCCCTTGTATTAGTGTGGAAAAAACACTTTTGGCACTTGTGATAGTGTTGAAAAACCACTTTTCGCACTTGTGTTAGTGTTGAAAAACCACTTTTCGCACTTGTGTTGGTGCAGGAAACCACTTTTGCACTTGTATTAGTGTGGAAAAACCACTTTTTGCACTTGTTATAGTGTTGAAAAACCACTTTTCGCACTTGTGTTAGAGTTGAAAAACCACTTTTCGCACTTGTGTTGGTGCAGGAAACCACTTTTGCCCTTGTATTAGTGTGGAAAAACCACTTTTCGCACTTGTGTTGGTGCAGGAAACCACTTTTGCACTTGTATTAGTGTGGAAAAACCACTTTTCGCACTTGTGTTAGTGTTGAAAAACCACTTTTCGCACTTGTGTTAGTGTTGAAAAACCACTTTTCGCACTTGTGTTAGTGTTGAAAAACCACTTTTCCCACTTGTGTTGGTGAGGAAAAACCACTTTTCGCACTTGTGTTGGTGCAGGAAACCACTTTTGCACTTGTATGAGTGAGGAAAAACCACTTTTCGCACTTGTGATAGTGTTGAAAAACCACTTTTCGCACTTGTGTTGGTGCAGGAAACCACTTTTGCACTTGTATTATTGTGGAAAAACCACTTTTCGCACTTGTGTTAGTGTTGAAAAACCACTTTCCGCACTTGTGTTCGTGTTGAAAAACCACTTTTCGCACTTGTGTTAGTATTGAAAAACCACTTTTCGCACTTGTGTTGGTGCAGGAAACCACTTTTGCACTTGTATTAGTGTGGAAAAACACTTTTCGCACTTGTGTTAGTGTTGAAAAACCACTTTTCGCACTTGTGATAGTGTTGAAAAACCGCTTTTCGCACTTGTGTTAGTGTTGAAAAACCACTTTTCGCACTTGTGTTGGTGCAGAAAACCACTTTTGCACTTGTATTAGTGTGGAAAAAACACTTTTCGCACTTGTGTTAGTGTTGAAAAACCACTTTTCGCACTTGTGATAGTGTTGAAAAACCACTTTTCGCACTTGTGTTAGTGTCGAAAAACCACTTTTCGCACTTGTGTTGGTGCAGGAAACCACTTTTGCACTTGTATTAGTGTGGAAAAAACACTTTTCGCACTTGTGTTAGTGTTGAAAAACACTTTTCGCACTTGTGTTAGTGTTGAAAAACCACTTTTCGCACTTGTGTTAGTGTTGAAAAACCACTTTTCGCACTTGTGTTGGTGCAGGAAACCACTTTTGCACTTGTATTAGTGTGGAAAAAACACTTTTCGCACTTGTGTTAGTGTTGAAAAACCACTTTTCGCACTTGTGTTAGTGTTGAAAAACCACTTTTTGCACTTGTGTTGGTGCAGGAAACCACTTTTGCACTTGTATTAGTGTGGAAAAAACACTTTTTGCACTTGTGATAGTGTTGAAAAACCACTTTTCGCACTTGTGTTAGTGATGAAAAACCACTTTTCGCACTTGTGTTGGTGCAGGAAACCACTTTTGCACTTGTATTAGTGTGGAAAAAACACTTTTTGCACTTGTGATAGTGTTGAAAAACCACTTTTCGCACTTGTGTTAGTGTTGAAAAACCACGTTTCGCACTTGTGTTGGTGCAGGAAACCACTTTTGCACTTGTATTAGTGTGGAAAAAACACTTTTTGCACTTGTGATAGTGTTGAAAAACCACTTTTCGAACTTGTGTTAGTGTTGAAAAACCACTTTTCGCACTTGTGTTGGAGTAGGAAACCACTTTTGCACTTGTATTAGTGTGGAAAAAACCACTTTTCGCACTTGTGTTAGTGTTGAAAAACCACTTTTCGCACTTGTGTTAGTGTTGAAAAACCACTTTTCGCACTTGTGTTGGTGCAGGAAACCACTTTTGCACTGGTATTAGTGTGGAAAAAACACTTTTTGCACTTGTGATAGTGTTGAAAAACCACTTTTCGCACTTGTGTTAGTGTTGAAAAACCACTTTTCGCATTTGTGTTGGTGCAGGAAACCACTTTTGCACTTGTATTAGTGTGGAAAAACCACTTTTCGCACTTGTGTTAGTGTTGAAAAACCACTTTTCGCACTTGTGTTAGTGTTGAAAAACCACTTTTCGCACTTGTGTTAGTGTTGAAAAAGCACTTTTCGCACTTGTGTTCATGTAGAAAAACCATATTTCGCACTTGTGTTGGTGCAGGAAACCACTTTTGCACTTGTATTAGTGTTGAAAAACCACTTTTCACACTTGTGTTAGTGTTGAAAAACCACTTTTCGCACTTGTGTTGATGCAGGAAACCACTTTTGCACGTGCATTAGTGTGGAAAAACCACTTTTCGCACTTGTGTTAGTGTTGAAAAACCACTTTTTGCACTTGTGTTCGTGTTGAAAAACCACTTTTTGCACTTGTGTTCGTGTTGAAAAACCACTTTTCGCACTTGTGTTAGGGTTGAAAAACCACTTTTCGCACTTGTGTTGGTGCAGGAAACCACTTTTGCATTAGTGTGGAAAACCACTTTTCGCACTTGTGTTAGTGTTGAAAAACCACTTTTCGCACTTGTGTTAGTGTCGAAAAACCACTTTTCGCACTTGTGTTGGTGCAGGAAACCACTTTTGCACTTGTATTAGTGTGGAAAAAACACTTTTTGCACTTGTTATAGTGTTGAAAAACTACTTTTCGCACTTGTGTTAGTGTTGAAAAACCACTTATCGCACTTGTGTTGGTGCAGGAAACCACTTTTGCACTTGTATTAGTGTGGAAAAACCACTTTTTGCACTTGTGTTAATGTTGAAAACCACTTTTCGCACTTGTGTTAGTGTTGAAAAAACACTTTTCGCACTTGTGTTGGTGCAGGAAACCACTTTTGCACTTGTATTAGTGTGGAAAAAACACTTCGCACTTGTGTTAGTGTTGAAAAACCACTTTTCGCACTTGTTTTAGTGTTGAAAAACCACTTTTCGCACTTGTGTTGGTGCAGGAAACCACTTTTGCACTTGTATTAGTGTGGAAAAAACACTTTTTGCACTTGAGATAGTGTTGAAAAACCACTTTTCGCACTTGTGTTGGTGCAGGAAACCACTTTTGCACTTCTAATAGTGTGGGAAAACCACTTTTCGCACTTGTGTTAGTGTTGAAAATCCACTTTTCGCACTTGTGTTAGTGTTGAAAAACCACTTTTCGCACTTGTGTTGGTGCAGGAAACCACTTTTGCACTTGTATTAGTGTGGAAAAACCACTTTTCGCACATGCGTTAGTGTTGAAAAACCAATTTTAGCACTTGTGTTAGTGTTGAAAAACCACTTTTCGCACTTGTGTTGGTGCAGGAAAGCACTTTTGCACTTGTATTAGTGTGGAAAACCACTTTTCGCACTTGTGTTTGTGTTGAAAAACCACTTTTCGCACTTGTGTTGGTGCAGGAAACCACTTTTGCACTTGTATTAGTGTGGAAAAACCACTTTTCGCACTTGCGTTAGTGTTGAAAAACCAATTTTAGCACTTGTGTTAGTGTTGAAAAACCACTTTTCGTACTTGTGTTGGTGCAGGAAACCACTTTTGCACTTGTATTAGTGTGGAAAAACCACTTTTCGCACTTGCATTAGTGTTGAAAAACCAATTTTAGCACTTGTGTTAGTGTTGAAAAACCACTTTTCGCACTTGTGTTGGTGCAGGAAAGCACTTTTGCACTTGTATTAGTGTGGAAAACCACTTTTCGCACTTGTGTTAGTGTTGAAAAACCACTTTTCGCACTTGTGTTAGTGTTGAAAAACCACTTTTCGCACTTGTGTTAGTGTTGAAAAACCACTTTTCACACTTGTGTTGGTGCAGGAAACCACTTTTGCACTTGTATTAGTGTGGAAAAAACACTTTTCGCACTTGTGTTAGTGTTGACAAACCACTTTTTGCACTTGTGTCAGTGTTGAAAAACCACTTTTCGCACTTGTGTTGGTGCAGGAAACCACTTTTGCACTTGTATTAGTGTGGAAAAACCACTTTTCGCACTTGTGTTAGTGTTGAAAAACCACTTTTCGCACTTGTGTTAGTGTTGAAAAACCACTTTTCACACTTCTGTTGGTGCAGGAAACCACTTTTGCACTTGTATTAGTGTGGAAAAAACACTTTTCGCACTTGTGTTAGTGTTGAAAAACCACTTTTCGCACTTGTGTTAGTGTTGAAAAACCACTTTTCGCACTTGTGTTGGTGTAGGAAACCACTTTTGCACTTGTATTAGTGTGGAAAAACCACTTTTCGCACTTGTGTTAGTGTTGAAAAACCACTTTTCGCAGTTGTGTTAGTGTTGAAAAACCACTTTTCGCACTTGTGTTAGTGTTGAAAAACCACTTTTCGCACTTGTGTTAGTGTTGAAAAACCACTTTTCGCACTTGTGTTGGTGCAGGAATCCACTTTTGCACTTGTATTAGTGTGGAAAAAACACTTTTTGCACTTGTGATAGTGTTGAAAAAACCACTTTTTGCAGTTGTGTTAGTGTTGAAAATACACTTTTCGCACTTGTGTTAGTGTTGAAAAACCACTTTTCGCACTTGTGTTAGTGTTGAAAAACCACATTTCGCACTTGTGTTGGTGCAGGAAACCACTTTTGCACTTGTATTGGTGTTGAAAAACCACTTTTCGCACTTGTGTTGGTGCAGGAAACCACTTTTGCACTTGTATTAGCGTGGAAACACCACTTTTCGCACTTGTGTTAGTGTTGAAAAACCACTTTTCGCACTTGTGTTAGTGTTGAAAAACCACTTTTCGCACTTGTGTTAGTGTTGAAAAACCACTTTTCGCACTTGTGTTGGTGCAGGAAACCACTTTTGCACTTGTATTAGTGTGGAAAAAACACTTTTTGCACTTGTGTTAATGTTGAAAACCACTTTTCGCACTTGTGTTAATGTTGAAAAAACACTTTTCGCACTTGTGTTGGTGCAGGAAACCACTTTTGCACTTGTATTAGTGTGGAAAAAACACTTTGCACTTGTGTTAGTGTTGAAAAACCACTTTTCGCACTTGTTTTAGTGTTGAAAAACCACTTTTCGCACTTGTGTTGGTGCAGGAAACCACTTTTGCACTTGTATTAGTGTGGAAAAAACACTTTTTGCACTTGAGATAGTGTTGAAAAACCACTTTTCGCACTTGTGTTGGTGCAGGAAACCACTTTTGCACTTCTAATAGTGTGGGAAAACCACTTTTCGCACTTGTGTTAGTGTTGAAAATCCACTTTTCGCACTTGTGTTAGTGTTGAAAAACCACTTTTCGCACTTGTGTTGGTGCAGGAAACCACTTTTGCACTTGTATTAGTGTGGAAAAACCACTTTTCGCACTTGCGTTAGTGTTGAAAAACCAATTTTAGCACTTGTGTTAGTGTTGAAAAACCACTTTTCGCACTTGTGTTGGTGCAGGAATCCACTTTTGCACTTGTATTAGTGTGGAAAAAACACTTTTTGCACTTGTGATAGTGTTGAAAAAACCACTTTTTGCACTTGTGTTAGTGTTGAAAATACACTTTTCGCACTTGTGTTAGTGTTGAAAAACCACTTTTCGCACTTGTGTTAGTGTTGAAAAACCACATTTCGCACTTGTGTTGGTGCAGGAAACCACTTTTGCACTTGTATTGGTGTTGAAAAACCACTTTTCGCACTTGTGTTGGTGCAGGAAACCACTTTTGCACTTGTATTAGCGTGGAAACACCACTTTTCGCACTTGTGTTAGTGTTGAAAACCACTTTTCGCACTTGTGTTAGTGTTGAAAAACCACTTTTCGCACTTGTGTTAGTGTTGAAAAACCACTTTTCGCACTTGTGTTGGTGCAGGAAACCACTTTTGCACTTGTATTAGTGTGGAAAAAACACTTTTTGCACTTGTGTTAATGTTGAAAACCACTTTTCGCACTTGTGTTAGTTGTTGAAAAAACACTTTTCGCACTTGTGTTGGTGCAGGAAACCACTTTTGCACTTGTATTAGTGTGGAAAAAACACTTCGCACTTGTGTTAGTGTTGAAAAACCACTTTTCGCACTTGTTTTAGTGTTGAAAAACCACTTTTCGCACTTGTGTTGGTGCAGGAAACCACTTTTGCACTTGTATTAGTGTGGAAAAAACACTTTTTGCACTTGAGATAGTGTTGAAAAACCACTTTTCGCACTTGTGTTGGTGCAGGAAACCACTTTTGCACTTCTAATAGTGTGGAAAAACCACTTTTCGCACTTGCATTAGTGTTGAAAAACCAATTTTAGCACTTGTGTTAGTGTTGAAAAACCACTTTTCGCACTTGTGTTGGTGCAGGAAAGCACTTTTGCACTTGTATTAGTGTGGAAAACCACTTTTCGCACTTGTGTTAGTGTTGAAAAACCACTTTTCGCACTTGTGTTAGTGTTGAAAAACCACTTTTCGCACTTGTGTTAGTGTTGAAAAACCACTTTTCACACTTGTGTTGGTGCAGGAAACCACTTTTGCACTTGTATTAGTGTTGAAAAACCACTTTTCGCACTTGTGTTGGTGCAGGAAACCACTTTTGCACTTGTATTAGTGTGGAAAAACCACTTTTCGCACTTGCGTTAGTGTTGAAAAACCAATTTTAGCACTTGTGTTAGTGTTGAAAAACCACTTTTCGCACTTGTGTTGGTGCAGGAAACCACTTTTGCACTTGTATTAGTGTGGAAAAACCACTTTTCGCACTTGCATTAGTGTTGAAAAACCAATTTTAGCACTTGTGTTAGTGTTGAAAAACCACTTTTCGCACTTGTGTTGGTGCAGGAAAGCACTTTTGCACTTGTATTAGTGTGGAAAACCACTTTTCGCACTTGTGTTAGTGTTGAAAAACCACTTTTCGCACTTGTGTTAGTGTTGAAAAACCACTTTTCGCACTTGTGTTAGTGTTGAAAAACCACTTTTCGCACTTGTGTTGGTGCAGGAAACCACTTTTGCACTTGTATTAGTGTGGAAAAAACACTTTTCGCACTTGTGTTAGTGTTGACAAACCACTTTTTGCACTTGTGTCAGTGTTGAAAAACCACTTTTCGCACTTGTGTTGGTGCAGGAAACCACTTTTGCACTTGTATTAGTGTGGAAAAACCACTTTTCGCACTTGTGTTAGTGTTGAAAAACCACTTTTCGCACTTGTGTTAGTGTTGAAAAACCACTTTTCACACTTCTGTTGGTGCAGGAAACCACTTTTGCACTTGTATTAGTGTGGAAAAAACACTTTTCGCACTTGTGTTAGTGTTGAAAAACCACTTTTCGCACTTGTGTTAGTGTTGAAAAACCACTTTTCGCACTTGTGTTGGTGTAGGAAACCACTTTTGCACTTGTATTAGTGTGGAAAAACCACTTTTCGCACTTGTGTTAGTGTTGAAAAACCACTTTTCGCACTTGTGTTAGTGTTGAAAAACCACTTTTCGCACTTGTGTTAGTGTTGAAAAACCACTTTTCGCACTTGTGTTAGTGTTGAAAAACCACTTTTCGCACTTGTGTTGGTGCAGGAAACCACTTTTGCACTTGTATTAGTGTGGAAAAAACACTTTTTGCACTTGTGATAGTGTTGAAAAAACCACTTTTTGCACTTGTGTTAGTGTTGAAAATACACTTTTCGCACTTGTGTTAGTGTTGAAAAACCACTTTTCGCACTTGTGTTAGTGTTGAAAAACCACATTTCGCACTTGTGTTGGTGCAGGAAACCACTTTTGCACTTGTATTGGTGTTGAAAAACCACTTTTCGCACTTGTGTTGGTGCAGGAAACCACTTTTGCACTTGTATTAGCGTGGAAACACCACTTTTCGCACTTGTGTTAGTGTTGAAAAACCACTTTTCGCACTTGTGTTAGTGTTGAAAAACCACTTTTCGCACTTGTGTTAGTGTTGAAAAACCACTTTTCGCACTTGTGTTAGTGTTGAAAAACCACTTTTCGCACTTGTGTTGGTGCAGGAAACCACTTTTGCACTTGTATTAGTGTGGAAAAAACACTTTTTGCACTTGTTATAGTGTTGAAAAACTACTTTTCGCACTTGTGTTAGTGTTGAAAAACCACTTATCGCACTTGTGTTGGTGCAGGAAACCACTTTTGCACTTGTATTAGTGTGGAAAAACCACTTTTTGCACTTGTGTTAATGTTGAAAACCACTTTTCGCACTTGTGTTAGTGTTGAAAAAACACTTTTCGCACTTGTGTTGGTGCAGGAAACCACTTTTGCACTTGTATTAGTGTTGAAAAACCACTTTTCGCACTTGTTTTAGTGTTGAAAAACCACTTTTCGCACTTGTGTTGGTGCAGGAAACCACTTTTGCACTTGTATTAGTGTGGAAAAAACACTTTTTGCACTTGAGATAGTGTTGAAAAACCACTTTTCGCACTTGTGTTAGTCTTGAAAAACCACGTTTCGCACTTGTGTTGGTGCAGGAAACCACTTTTGCACTTGTAATAGTGTGGGAAAACCACTTTTCGCACTTGTGTTAGTGTTGAAAATCCACTTTTCGCACTTGTGTTAGTGTTGAAAAACCACTTTTCGCACTTGTGTTGGTGCAGGAAACCACTTTTGCACTTGTATTAGTGTGGAAAAAACCACTTTTCGCACTTGCGTTAGTGTTGAAAAACCAATTTTAGCACTTGTGTTAGTGTTGAAAAACAACTTTTCGCACTTGTGTTGGTGCAGGAAAGCACTTTTGCACTTGTATTAGTGTGGAAAACCACTTTTCGCACTTGTGTTAGTGTTGAAAAACCACTTTTCGCACTTGTGTTAGTGTTGAAAAACCAGTTTTCGCACTTGTGTTAGTGTTGAAAAACCACTTTTCGCACTTGTGTTAGTGTTGAAAAACCACTTTTCGCACTTGTGTTAGTGTTGAAAAACCACTTTTCGCACTTGTGTTGGTGCAGGAAACCACTTTTGCACTTGTATTAGTGTGGAAAAAACACTTTTTGCACTTGTGATAGTGTTGAAAAAACCACTTTTTGCACTTGTGTTAGTGTTGAAAATACACTTTTCGCACTTGTGTTAGTGTTGAAAAACCACTTTTCGCACTTGTGTTAGTGTTGAAAAACCACATTTCGCACTTGTGTTGGTGCAGGAAACCACTTTTGCACTTGTATTGGTGTTGAAAAACCACTTTTCGCACTTGTGTTGGTGCAGGAAACCACTTTTGCACTTGTATTAGCGTGGAAACACCACTTTTCGCACTTGTGTTAGTGTTGAAAAACCACTTTTCGCACTTGTGTTAGTGTTGAAAAACCACTTTTCGCACTTGTGTTAGTGTTGAAAAACCACTTTTCGCACTTGTGTTAGTGTTGAAAAACCACTTTTCGCACTTGTGTTGGTGCAGGAAACCACTTTTGCACTTGTATTAGTGTGGAAAAAACACTTTTTGCACTTGTTATAGTGTTGAAAAACTACTTTTCGCACTTGTGTTAGTGTTGAAAAACCACTTATCGCACTTGTGTTGGTGCAGTAAACCACTTTTGCACTTGTATTAGTGTGGAAAAACCACTTTTTGCACTTGTGTTAATGTTGAAAACCACTTTTCGCACTTGTGTTAGTGTTGAAAAAACATTTTCGCACTTGTGTTGGTGCAGGAAACCACTTTTGCACTTGTATTAGTGTGGAAAAACCACTTTTCGCACTTGCGTTAGTGTTGAAAAACCAATTTTAGCACTTGTGTTAGTGTTGAAAAACCACTTTTCGCACTTGTGTTGGTGCAGGAAACCACTTTTGCACTTGTATTAGTGTGGAAAAACCACTTTTCGCACTTGCATTAGTGTTGAAAAACCAATTTTAGCACTTGTGTTAGTGTTGAAAAACCACTTTTCGCACTTGTGTTGGTGCAGGAAAGCACTTTTGCACTTGTATTAGTGTGGAAAACCACTTTTCGCACTTGTGTTAGTGTTGAAAAACCACTTTTCGCACTTGTGTTAGTGTTGAAAAACCACTTTTCGCACTTGTGTTAGTGTTGAAAAACCACTTTTCGCACTTGTGTTGGTGCAGGAAACCACTTTTGCACTTGTATTAGTGTGGAAAAAACACTTTTCGCACTTGTGTTAGTGTTGACAAACCACTTTTTGCACTTGTGTCAGTGTTGAAAAACCACTTTTTGCACTTGTGTTGGTGCAGGAAACCACTTTTGCACTTGTATTAGTGTGGAAAAACCACTTTTCGCACTTGTGTTAGTGTTGAAAAACCACTTTTCACACTTCTGTTGGTGCAGGAAACCACTTTTGCACTTGTATTAGTGTGGAAAAAACACTTTTCGCACTTGTGTTAGTGTTGAAAAACCACTTTTCGCACTTGTGTTAGTGTTGAAAAACCACTTTTCGCACTTGTGTTGGTGTAGGAAACCACTTTTGCACTTGTATTAGTGTGGAAAAACCACTTTTCGCACTTGTGTTAGTGTTGAAAAACCACTTTTCGCACTTGTGTTAGTGTTGAAAAACCACTTTTCGCACTTGTGTTAGTGTTGAAAAACCACTTTTCGCACTTGTGTTAGTGTTGAAAAACCACTTTTCGCACTTGTGTTGGTGCAGGAAACCACTTTTGCACTTGTATTAGTGTGGAAAAAACACTTTTTGCACTTGTGATAGTGTTGAAAAAACCACTTTTTGCACTTGTGTTAGTGTTGAAAATACACTTTTCGCACTTGTGTTAGTGTTGAAAAACCACTTTTCGCACTTGTGTTAGTGTTGAAAAACCACATTTCGCACTTGTGTTGGTGCAGGAAACCACTTTTGCACTTGTATTGGTGTTGAAAAACCACTTTTCGCACTTGTGTTGGTGCAGGAAACCACTTTTGCACTTGTATTAGCGTGGAAACACCACTTTTCGCACTTGTGTTAGTGTTGAAAAACCACTTTTCGCACTTGTGTTAGTGTTGAAAAACCACTTTTCGCACTTGTGTTAGTGTTGAAAAACCACTTTTCGCACTTGTGTTAGTGTTGAAAAACCACTTTTCGCACTTGTGTTGGTGCAGGAAACCACTTTTGCACTTGTATTAGTGTGGAAAAAACACTTTTTGCACTTGTTATAGTGTTGAAAAACTACTTTTCGCACTTGTGTTAGTGTTGAAAAACCACTTATCGCACTTGTGTTGGTGCAGGAAACCACTTTTGCACTTGTATTAGTGTGGAAAACCCACTTTTTGCACTTGTGTTAATGTTGAAAACCACTTTTCGCACTTGTGTTAGTGTTGAAAAAACACTTTTCGCACTTGTGTTGGTGCAGGAAACCACTTTTGCACTTGTATTAGTGTTGAAAAACCACTTTTCGCACTTGTTTTAGTGTTGAAAAACCACTTTTCGCACTTGTGTTGGTGCAGGAAACCACTTTTGCACTTGTATTAGTGTGGAAAAAACACTTTTTGCACTTGAGATAGTGTTGAAAAACCACTTTTCGCACTTGTGTTAGTCTTGAAAAACCACGTTTCGCACTTGTGTTGGTGCAGGAAACCACTTTTGCACTTGTAATAGTGTGGGAAAACCACTTTTCGCACTTGTGTTAGTGTTGAAAATCCACTTTTCGCACTTGTGTTAGTGTTGAAAAACCACTTTTCGCACTTGTGTTGGTGCAGGAAACCACTTTTGCACTTGTATTAGTGTGGAAAAAACCACTTTTCGCACTTGCGTTAGTGTTGAAAAACCAATTTTAGCACTTGTGTTAGTGTTGAAAAACAACTTTTCGCACTTGTGTTGGTGCAGGAAAGCACTTTTGCACTTGTATTAGTGTGGAAAACCACTTTTCGCACTTGTGTTAGTGTTGAAAAACCACTTTTCGCACTTGTGTTAGTGTTGAAAAACCACTTTTCGCACTTGTGTTAGTGTTGAAAAACCACTTTTCGCACTTGTGTTAGTGTTGAAAAACCACTTTTCGCACTTGTGTTAGTGTTGAAAAACCACATTTCGCACTTGTGTTGGTGCAGGAAACCACTTTTGCACTTGTATTGGTGTTGAAAAACCACTTTTCGCACTTGTGTTGGTGCAGGAAACCACTTTTGCACTTGTATTAGCGTGGAAACACCACTTTTCGCACTTGTGTTAGTGTTGAAAAACCACTTTTCGCACTTGTGTTAGTGTTGAAAAACCACTTTTCGCACTTGTGTTAGTGTTGAAAAACCACTTTTCGCACTTGTGTTAGTGTTGAAAAACCACTTTTCGCACTTGTGTTGGTGCAGGAAACCACTTTTGCACTTGTATTAGTGTGGAAAAAACACTTTTTGCACTTGTTATAGTGTTGAAAAACTACTTTTCGCACTTGTGTTAGTGTTGAAAAACCACTTATCGCACTTGTGTTGGTGCAGGAAACCACTTTTGCACTTGTATTAGTGTGGAAAAACCACTTTTTGCACTTGTGTTAATGTTGAAAACCACTTTTCGCACTTGTGTTAGTGTTGAAAAAACACTTTTCGCACTTGTGTTGGTGCAGGAAACCACTTTTGCACTTGTATTAGTGTGGAAAAAACACTTTTTGCACTTGAGATAGTGTTGAAAAACCACTTTTCGCACTTGTGTTGGTGCAGGAAACCACTTTTGCACTTCTAATAGTGTGGGAAAACCACTTTTCGCACTTGTGTTAGTGTTGAAAATCCACTTTACGCACTTGTGTTAGTGTTGAAAAACCACTTTTCGCACTTGTGTTGGTGCAGGAAACCACTTTTGCACTTGTATTAGTGTGGAAAAACCACTTTTCGCACTTGCGTTAGTGTTGAAAAACCAATTTTAGCACTTGTGTTAGTGTTGAAAAACCACTTTTCGCACTTGTGTTGGTGCAGGAAAGCACTTTTGCACTTGTATTAGTGTGGAAAACCACTTTTCGCACTTGTGTTTGTGTTGAAAAACCACTTTTCGCACTTGTGTTGGTGCAGGAAACCACTTTTGCACTTGTATTAGTGTGGAAAAACCACTTTTCGCACTTGCGTTAGTGTTGAAAAACCAATTTTAGCACTTGTGTTAGTGTTGAAAAACCACTTTTCGCACTTGTGTTGGTGCAGGAAACCACTTTTGCACTTGTATTAGTGTGGAAAAACCACTTTTCGCACTTGCATTAGTGTTGAAAAACCAATTTTAGCACTTGTGTTAGTGTTGAAAAACCACTTTTCGCACTTGTGTTGGTGCAGGAAAGCACTTTTGCACTTGTATTAGTGTGGAAAACCACTTTTCGCACTTGTGTTAGTGTTGAAAAACCACTTTTCGCACTTGTGTTAGTGTTGAAAAACCACTTTTCGCACTTGTGTTAGTGTTGAAAAACCACTTTTCGCACTTGTGTTGGTGCAGGAAACCACTTTTGCACTTGTATTAGTGTGGAAAAAACACTTTTCGCACTTGTGTTAGTTTTGACAAACCACTTTTTGCACTTGTGTCAGTGTTGAAAAACCACTTTTCGCACTTGTGTTGGTGCAGGAAACCACTTTTGCACTTGTATTAGTGTGGAAAAACCACTTTTCGCACTTGTGTTAGTGTTGAAAAACCACTTTTCGCACTTGTGTTAGTGTTGAAAAACCACTTTTCACACTTCTGTTGGTGCAGGAAACCACTTTTGCACTTGTATTAGTGTGGAAAAAACACTTTTCGCACTTGTGTTAGTGTTGAAAAACCACTTTTCGCACTTGTGTTAGTGTTGAAAAACCACTTTTCGCACTTGTGTTGGTGTAGGAAACCACTTTTGCGCTTGTATTAGTGTGGAAAAACCACTTTTCGCACTTGTGTTAGTGTTGAAAAACCACTTTTCGCACTTGTGTTAGTGTTGAAAAACCACTTTTCGCACTTGTGTTAGTGTTGAAAAACCACTTTTCGCACTTGTGTTAGTGTTGAAAAACCACTTTTCGCACTTGTGTTGGTGCAGGAAACCACTTTTGCACTTGTATTAGTGTGGAAAAAACACTTTTTGCACTTGTGATAGTGTTGAAAAAACCACTTTTTGCACTTGTGTTAGTGTTGAAAATACACTTTTCGCACTTGTGTTAGTGTTGAAAAACCACTTTTCGCACTTGTGTTAGTGTTGAAAAACCACATTTCGCACTTGTGTTGGTGTAGGAAACCACTTTTGCACTTGTATTAGTGTGGAAAAACCACTTTTCGCACTTGCGTTAGTGTTGAAAAACCAATTTTAGCACTTGTGTTAGTGTTGAAAAACCACTTTTCGCACTTGTGTTGGTGCAGGAAACCACTTTTGCACTTGTATTAGTGTGGAAAAACCACTTTTCGCACTTGCGTTAGTGTTGAAAAACCAATTTTAGCACTTGTGTTAGTGTTGAAAAACCACTTTTGGCACTTGTGTTAGTGTTGAAAAACCACTTTTCGCACTTGTGTTGGTGCAGGAAACCACTTTTGCACTTGTATTAGTGTGGAAAAAACACTTTTTGCACTTGTGATAGTGTTGAAAAAACCACTTTTTGCACTTGTGTTAGTGTTGAAAATACACTTTTCGCACTTGTGTTAGTGTTGAAAAACCACTTTTCGCACTTGTGTTAGTGTTGAAAAACCACATTTCGCACTTGTGTTGGTGCAGGAAACCACTTTTGCACTTGTATTGGTGTTGAAAAACCACTTTTCGCACTTGTGTTGGTGCAGGAAACCACTTTTGCACTTGTATTAGCGTGGAAACACCACTTTTCGCACTTGTGTTAGTGTTGAAAAACCACTTTTCGCACTTGTGTTAGTGTTGAAAAACCACTTTTCGCACTTGTGTTAGTGTTGAAAAACCACTTTTCGCACTTGTGTTAGTGTTGAAAAACCACTTTTCGCACTTGTGTTGGTGCAGGAAACCACTTTTGCACTTGTATTAGTGTGGAAAAAACACTTTTTGCACTTGTTATAGTGTTGAAAAACTACTTTTCGCACTTGTGTTAGTGTTGAAAAACCACTTATCGCACTTGTGTTGGTGCAGGAAACCACTTTTGCACTTGTATTAGTGTGGAAAACCCACTTTTTGCACTTGTGTTAATGTTGAAAACCACTTTTCGCACTTGTGTTAGTGTTGAAAAAACACTTTTCGCACTTGTGTTGGTGCAGGAAACCACTTTTGCACTTGTATTAGTGTTGAAAAACCACTTTTCGCACTTGTTTTAGTGTTGAAAAACCACTTTTCGCACTTGTGTTGGTGCAGGAAACCACTTTTGCACTTGTATTAGTGTGGAAAAAACACTTTTTGCACTTGAGATAGTGTTGAAAAACCACTTTTCGCACTTGTGTTAGTCTTGAAAAACCACGTTTCGCACTTGTGTTGGTGCAGGAAACCACTTTTGCACTTGTAATAGTGTGGGAAAACCACTTTTCGCACTTGTGTTAGTGTTGAAAATCCACTTTTCGCACTTGTGTTAGTGTTGAAAAACCACTTTTCGCACTTGTGTTGGTGCAGGAAACCACTTTTGCACTTGTATTAGTGTGGAAAAAACCACTTTTCGCACTTGCGTTAGTGTTGAAAAACCAATTTTAGCACTTGTGTTAGTGTTGAAAAACAACTTTTCGCACTTGTGTTGGTGCAGGAAAGCACTTTTGCACTTGTATTAGTGTGGAAAACCACTTTTCGCACTTGTGTTAGTGTTGAAAAACCACTTTTCGCACTTGTGTTAGTGTTGAAAAACCACTTTTCGCACTTGTGTTAGTGTTGAAAAACCACTTTTCGCACTTGTGTTAGTGTTGAAAAACCACTTTTCGCACTTGTGTTAGTGTTGAAAAACCACATTTCGCACTTGTGTTGGTGCAGGAAACCACTTTTGCACTTGTATTGGTGTTGAAAAACCACTTTTCGCACTTGTGTTGGTGCAGGAAACCACTTTTGCACTTGTATTAGCGTGGAAACACCACTTTTCGCACTTGTGTTAGTGTTGAAAAACCACTTTTCGCACTTGTGTTAGTGTTGAAAAACCACTTTTCGCACTTGTGTTAGTGTTGAAAAACCACTTTTCGCACTTGTGTTGGTGCAGGAAACCACTTTTGCACTTGTATTAGTGTGGAAAAAACACTTTTTGCACTTGTTATAGTGTTGAAAAACTACTTTTCGCACTTGTGTTAGTGTTGAAAAACCACTTATCGCACTTGTGTTGGTGCAGGAAACCACTTTTGCACTTGTATTAGTGTGGAAAAACCACTTTTTGCACTTGTGTTAATGTTGAAAACCACTTTTCGCACTTGTGTTAGTGTTGAAAAAACACTTTTCGCACTTGTGTTGGTGCAGGAAACCACTTTTGCACTTGTATTAGTGTGGAAAAAACACTTCGCACTTGTGTTAGTGTTGAAAAACCACTTTTCGCACTTGTTTTAGTGTTGAAAAACCACTTTTCGCACTTGTGTTGGTGCAGGAAACCACTTTTGCACTTGTATTAGTGTGGAAAAAACACTTTTTGCACTTGAGATAGTGTTGAAAAACCACTTTTCGCACTTGTGTTGGTGCAGGAAACCACTTTTGCACTTCTAATAGTGTGGGAAAACCACTTTTCGCACTTGTGTTAGTGTTGAAAATCCACTTTACGCACTTGTGTTAGTGTTGAAAAACCACTTTTCGCACTTGTGTTGGTGCAGGAAACCACTTTTGCACTTGTATTAGTGTGGAAAAACCACTTTTCGCACTTGCGTTAGTGTTGAAAAACCAATTTTAGCACTTGTGTTAGTGTTGAAAAACCACTTTTCGCACTTGTGTTGGTGCAGGAAAGCACTTTTGCACTTGTATTAGTGTGGAAAACCACTTTTCGCACTTGTGTTTGTGTTGAAAAACCACTTTTCGCACTTGTGTTGGTGCAGGAAACCACTTTTGCACTTGTATTAGTGTGGAAAAACCACTTTTCGCACTTGCGTTAGTGTTGAAAAACCAATTTTAGCACTTGTGTTAGTGTTGAAAAACCACTTTTCGCACTTGTGTTGGTGCAGGAAACCACTTTTGCACTTGTATTAGTGTGGAAAAACCACTTTTCGCACTTGCATTAGTGTTGAAAAACCAATTTTAGCACTTGTGTTAGTGTTGAAAAACCACTTTTCGCACTTGTGTTGGTGCAGGAAAGCACTTTTGCACTTGTATTAGTGTGGAAAACCACTTTTCGCACTTGTGTTAGTGTTGAAAAACCACTTTTCGCACTTGTGTTAGTGTTGAAAAACCACTTTTCGCACTTGTGTTAGTGTTGAAAAACCACTTTTCGCACTTGTGTTGGTGCAGGAAACCACTTTTGCACTTGTATTAGTGTGGAAAAAACACTTTTCGCACTTGTGTTAGTTTTGACAAACCACTTTTTGCACTTGTGTCAGTGTTGAAAAACCACTTTTCGCACTTGTGTTGGTGCAGGAAACCACTTTTGCACTTGTATTAGTGTGGAAAAACCACTTTTCGCACTTGTGTTAGTGTTGAAAAACCACTTTTCGCACTTGTGTTAGTGTTGAAAAACCACTTTTCACACTTCTGTTGGTGCAGGAAACCACTTTTGCACTTGTATTAGTGTGGAAAAAACACTTTTCGCACTTGTGTTAGTGTTGAAAAACCACTTTTCGCACTTGTGTTAGTGTTGAAAAACCACTTTTCGCACTTGTGTTGGTGTAGGAAACCACTTTTGCACTTGTATTAGTGTGGAAAAACCACTTTTCGCACTTGTGTTAGTGTTGAAAAACCACTTTTCGCACTTGTGTTAGTGTTGAAAAACCACTTTTCGCACTTGTGTTAGTGTTGAAAAACCACTTTTCGCACTTGTGTTAGTGTTGAAAAACCACTTTTCGCACTTGTGTTGGTGCAGGAAACCACTTTTGCACTTGTATTAGTGTGGAAAAAACACTTTTTGCACTTGTGATAGTGTTGAAAAAACCACTTTTTGCACTTGTGTTAGTGTTGAAAATACACTTTTCGCACTTGTGTTAGTGTTGAAAAACCACTTTTCGCACTTGTGTTAGTGTTGAAAAACCACATTTCGCACTTGTGTTGGTGCAGGAAACCACTTTTGCACTTGTATTAGTGTGGAAAAACCACTTTTCGCACTTGCGTTAGTGTTGAAAAACCAATTTTAGCACTTGTGTTAGTGTTGAAAAACCACTTTTCGCACTTGTGTTGGTGCAGGAAACCACTTTTGCACTTGTATTAGTGTGGAAAAACCACTTTTCGCACTTGGGTTAGTGTTGAAAAACCAATTTTAGCACTTGTGTTAGTGTTGAAAAACCACTTTTCGCACTTGTGTTGGTGCAGGAAACCACTTTTGCACTTGTATTAGTGTGGAAAAACCACTTTTCGCACTTGCATTAGTGTTGAAAAACCAATTTTAGCACTTGTGTTAGTGTTGAAAAACCACTTTTCGCACTTGTGTTGGTGCAGGAAAGCACTTTTGCACTTGTATTAGTGTGGAAAACCACTTTTCGCACTTGTGTTAGTGTTGAAAAACCACTTTTCGCACTTGTGTTAGTGTTGAAAAACCACTTTTCGCACTTGTGTTAGTGTTGAAAAACCACTTTTCGCACTTGTGTTGGTGCAGGAAACCACTTTTGCACTTGTATTAGTGTGGAAAAAACACTTTTCGCACTTGTGTTAGTTTTGACAAACCACTTTTTGCACTTGTGTCAGTGTTGAAAAACCACTTTTCGCACTTGTGTTGGTGCAGGAAACCACTTTTGCACTTGTATTAGTGTGGAAAAACCACTTTTCGCACTTGTGTTAGTGTTGAAAAACCACTTTTCGCACTTGTGTTAGTGTTGAAAAACCACTTTTCACACTTCTGTTGGTGCAGGAAACCACTTTTGCACTTGTATTAGTGTGGAAAAAACACTTTTCGCACTTGTGTTAGTGTTGAAAAACCACTTTTCGCACTTGTGTTAGTGTTGAAAAACCACTTTTCGCACTTGTGTTGGTGTAGGAAACCACTTTTGCACTTGTATTAGTGTGGAAAAACCACTTTTCGCACTTGTGTTAGTGTTGAAAAACCACTTTTCGCACTTGTGTTAGTGTTGAAAAACCACTTTTCGCACTTGTGTTAGTGTTGAAAAACCACTTTTCGCACTTGTGTTAGTGTTGAAAAACCACTTTTCGCACTTGTGTTGGTGCAGGAAACCACTTTTGCACTTGTATTAGTGTGGAAAAAACACTTTTTGCACTTGTGATAGTGTTGAAAAAACCACTTTTTGCACTTGTGTTAGTGTTGAAAATACACTTTTCGCACTTGTGTTAGTGTTGAAAAACCACTTTTCGCACTTGTGTTAGTGTTGAAAAACCACATTTCGCACTTGTGTTGGTGCAGGAAACCACTTTTGCACTTGTATTGGTGTTGAAAAACCACTTTTCGCACTTGTGTTGGTGCAGGAAACCACTTTTGCACTTGTATTAGCGTGGAAACACCACTTTTCGCACTTGTGTTAGTGTTGAAAAACCACTTTTCGCACTTGTGTTAGTGTTGAAAAACCACTTTTCGCACTTGTGTTAGTGTTGAAAAACCACTTTTCGCACTTGTGTTAGTGTTGAAAAACCACTTTTCGCACTTGTGTTGGTGCAGGAAACCACTTTTGCACTTGTATTAGTGTGGAAAAACCACTTTTCGCACTTGCGTTAGTGTTGAAAAACCAATTTTAGCACTTGTGTTAGTGTTGAAAAACCACTTTTCGCACTTGTGTTGGTGCAGGAAAGCACTTTTGCACTTGTATTAGTGTGGAAAACCACTTTTCGCACTTGTGTTTGTGTTGAAAAACCACTTTTCGCACTTGTGTTGGTGCAGGAAACCACTTTTGCACTTGTATTAGTGTGGAAAAACCACTTTTCGCACTTGCGTTAGTGTTGAAAAACCAATTTTAGCACTTGTGTTAGTGTTGAAAAACCACTTTTCGCACTTGTGTTGGTGCAGGAAACCACTTTTGCACTTGTATTAGTGTGGAAAAACCACTTTTCGCACTTGCATTAGTGTTGAAAAACCAATTTTAGCACTTGTGTTAGTGTTGAAAAACCACTTTTCGCACTTGTGTTGGTGCAGGAAAGCACTTTTGCACTTGTATTAGTGTGGAAAACCACTTTTCGCACTTGTGTTAGTGTTGAAAAACCACTTTTCGCACTTGTGTTAGTGTTGAAAAACCACTTTTCGCACTTGTGTTAGTGTTGAAAAACCACTTTTCGCACTTGTGTTGGTGCAGGAAACCACTTTTGCACTTGTATTAGTGTGGAAAAAACACTTTTCGCACTTGTGTTAGTGTTGACAAACCACTTTTTGCACTTGTGTCAGTGTTGAAAAACCACTTTTCGCACTTGTGTTGGTGCAGGAAACCACTTTTGCACTTGTATTAGTGTGGAAAAACCACTTTTCGCACTTGTGTTAGTGTTGAAAAACCACTTTTCGCACTTGTGTTAGTGTTGAAAAACCACTTTTCACACTTCTGTTGGTGCAGGAAACCACTTTTGCACTTGTATTAGTGTGGAAAAAACACTTTTCGCACTTGTGTTAGTGTTGAAAAACCACTTTTCGCACTTGTGTTAGTGTTGAAAAACCACTTTTCGCACTTGTGTTGGTGTAGGAAACCACTTTTGCACTTGTATTAGTGTGGAAAAACCACTTTTCGCACTTGTGTTAGTGTTGAAAAACCACTTTTCGCACTTGTGTTAGTGTTGAAAAACCACTTTTCGCACTTGTGTTAGTGTTGAAAAACCACTTTTCGCACTTGTGTTAGTGTTGAAAAACCACTTTTCGCACTTGTGTTGGTGCAGGAAACCACTTTTGCACTTGTATTAGTGTGGAAAAAACACTTTTTGCACTTGTGATAGTGTTGAAAAAACCACTTTTTGCACTTGTGTTAGTGTTGAAAATACACTTTTTGCACTTGTGTTAGTGTTGAAAAACCACTTTTCGCACTTGTGTTAGTGTTGAAAAACCACATTTCGCACTTGTGTTGGTGCAGGAAACCACTTTTGCACTTGTATTGGTGTTGAAAAACCACTTTTCGCACTTGTGTTGGTGCAGGAAACCACTTTTGCACTTGTATTAGCGTGGAAACACCACTTTTCGCACTTGTGTTAGTGTTGAAAAACCACTTTTCGCACTTGTGTTAGTGTTGAAAAACCACTTTTCGCACTTGTGTTAGTGTTGAAAAACCACTTTTCGCACTTGTGTTAGTGTTGAAAAACCACTTTTCGCACTTGTGTTGGTGCAGGAAACCACTTTTGCACTTGTATTAGTGTGGAAAAAACACTTTTTGCACTTGTTATAGTGTTGAAAAACTACTTTTCGCACTTGTGTTAGTGTTGAAAAACCACTTATCGCACTTGTGTTGGTGCAGGAAACCACTTTTGCACTTGTATTAGTGTGGAAAAACCACTTTTTGCACTTGTGTTAATGTTGAAAACCACTTTTCGCACTTGTGTTAGTGTTGAAAAAACACTTTTCGCACTTGTGTTGGTGCAGGAAACCACTTTTGCACTTGTATTAGTGTTGAAAAACCACTTTTCGCACTTGTTTTAGTGTTGAAAAACCACTTTTCGCACTTGTGTTGGTGCAGGAAACCACTTTTGCACTTGTATTAGTGTGGAAAAAACACTTTTTGCACTTGAGATAGTGTTGAAAAACCACTTTTCGCACTTGTGTTAGTCTTGAAAAACCACGTTTCGCACTTGTGTTGGTGCAGGAAACCACTTTTGCACTTGTAATAGTGTGGGAAAACCACTTTTCGCACTTGTGTTAGTGTTGAAAATCCACTTTTCGCACTTGTGTTAGTGTTGAAAAACCACTTTTCGCACTTGTGTTGGTGCAGGAAACCACTTTTGCACTTGTATTAGTGTGGAAAAAACCACTTTTCGCACTTGCGTTAGTGTTGAAAAACCAATTTTAGCACTTGTGTTAGTGTTGAAAAACAACTTTTCGCACTTGTGTTGGTGCAGGAAAGCACTTTTGCACTTGTATTAGTGTGGAAAACCACTTTTCGCACTTGTGTTAGTGTTGAAAAACCACTTTTCGCACTTGTGTTAGTGTTGAAAAACCACTTTTCGCACTTGTGTTAGTGTTGAAAAACCACTTTTCGCACTTGTGTTAGTGTTGAAAAACCACTTTTCGCACTTGTGTTAGTGTTGAAAAACCACTTTTCGCACTTGTGTTGGTGCAGGAAACCACTTTTGCACTTGTATTAGTGTGGAAAAAACACTTTTTGCACTTGTGATAGTGTTGAAAAAACCACTTTTTGCACTTGTGTTAGTGTTGAAAATACACTTTTCGCACTTGTGTTAGTGTTGAAAAACCACTTTTCGCACTTGTGTTAGTGTTGAAAAACCACATTTCGCACTTGTGTTGGTGCAGGAAACCACTTTTGCACTTGTATTGGTGTTGAAAAACCACTTTTCGCACTTGTGTTGGTGCAGGAAACCACTTTTGCACTTGTATTAGCGTGGAAACACCACTTTTCGCACTTGTGTTAGTGTTGAAAAACCACTTTTCGCACTTGTGTTAGTGTTGAAAAACCACTTTTCGCACTTGTGTTAGTGTTGAAAAACCACTTTTCGCACTTGTGTTAGTGTTGAAAAACCACTTTTCGCACTTGTGTTGGTGCAGGAAACCACTTTTGCACTTGTATTAGTGTGGAAAAAACACTTTTTGCACTTGTTATAGTGTTGAAAAACTACTTTTCGCACTTGTGTTAGTGTTGAAAAACCACTTATCGCACTTGTGTTGTTGCAGGAAACCACTTTTGCACTTGTATTAGTGTGGAAAAACCACTTTTTGCACTTGTGTTAATGTTGAAAACCACTTTTCGCACTTGTGTTAGTGTTGAAAAAACACTTTTCGCACTTGTGTTGGTGCAGGAAACCACTTTTGCACTTGTATTAGTGTGGAAAAAACACTTCGCACTTGTGTTAGTGTTGAAAAACCACTTTTCGCACTTGTTTTAGTGTTGAAAAACCACTTTTCGCACTTGTGTTGGTGCAGGAAACCACTTTTGCACTTGTATTAGTGTGGAAAAAACACTTTTTGCACTTGAGATAGTGTTGAAAAACCACTTTTCGCACTTGTGTTGGTGCAGGAAACCACTTTTGCACTTCTAATAGTGTGGGAAAACCACTTTTCGCACTTGTGTTAGTGTTGAAAATCCACTTTACGCACTTGTGTTAGTGTTGAAAAACCACTTTTCGCACTTGTGTTGGTGCAGGAAACCACTTTTGCACTTGTATTAGTGTGGAAAAACCACTTTTCGCACTTGCGTTAGTGTTGAAAAACCAATTTTAGCACTTGTGTTAGTGTTGAAAAACCACTTTTCGCACTTGTGTTGGTGCAGGAAACCACTTTTGCACTTGTGTTGGTGCAGGAAAGCACTTTTGCACTTGTATTAGTGTGGAAAACCACTTTTCGCACTTGTGTTTGTGTTGAAAAACCACTTTTCGCACTTGTGTTGGTGCAGGAAACCACTTTTGCACTTGTATTAGTGTGGAAAAACCACTTTTCGCACTTGCGTTAGTGTTGAAAAACCAATTTTAGCACTTGTGTTAGTGTTGAAAAACCACTTTTCGCACTTGTGTTGGTGCAGGAAACCACTTTTGCACTTGTATTAGTGTGGAAAAACCACTTTTCGCACTTGCATTAGTGTTGAAAAACCAATTTTAGCACTTGTGTTAGTGTTGAAAAACCACTTTTCGCACTTGTGTTGGTGCAGGAAAGCACTTTTGCACTTGTATTAGTGTGGAAAACCACTTTTCGCACTTGTGTTAGTGTTGAAAAACCACTTTTCGCACTTGTGTTAGTGTTGAAAAACCACTTTTCGCACTTGTGTTAGTGTTGAAAAACCACTTTTCGCACTTGTGTTGGTGCAGGAAACCACTTTTGCACTTGTATTAGTGTGGAAAAAACACTTTTCGCACTTGTGTTAGTGTTGACAAACCACTTTTTGCACTTGTGTCAGTGTTGAAAAACCACTTTTCGCACTTGTGTTGGTGCAGGAAACCACTTTTGCACTTGTATTAGTGTGGAAAAACCACTTTTCGCACTTGTGTTAGTGTTGAAAAACCACTTTTCGCACTTGTGTTAGTGTTGAAAAACCACTTTTCACACTTCTGTTGGTGCAGGAAACCACTTTTGCACTTGTATTAGTGTGGAAAAAACACTTTTCGCACTTGTGTTAGTGTTGAAAAACCACTTTTCGCACTTGTGTTAGTGTTGAAAAACCACTTTTCGCACTTGTGTTGGTGTAGGAAACCACTTTTGCACTTGTATTAGTGTGGAAAAACCACTTTTCGCACTTGTGTTAGTGTTGAAAAACCACTTTTCGCACTTGTGTTAGTGTTGAAAAACCACTTTTCGCACTTGTGTTAGTGTTGAAAAACCACTTTTCGCACTTGTGTTAGTGTTGAAAAACCACTTTTCGCACTTGTGTTGGTGCAGGAAACCACTTTTGCACTTGTATTAGTGTGGAAAAAACACTTTTTGCACTTGTGATAGTGTTGAAAAAACCACTTTTTGCACTTGTGTTAGTGTTGAAAATACACTTTTCGCACTTGTGTTAGTGTTGAAAAACCACTTTTCGCACTTGTGTTAGTGTTGAAAAACCACATTTCGCACTTGTGTTGGTGCAGGAAACCACTTTTGCACTTGTATTGGTGTTGAAAAACCACTTTTCGCACTTGTGTTGGTGCAGGAAACCACTTTTGCACTTGTATTAGCGTGGAAACACCACTTTTCGCACTTGTGTTAGTGTTGAAAAACCACTTTTCGCACTTGTGTTAGTGTTGAAAAACCACTTTTCGCACTTGTGTTAGTGTTGAAAAACCACTTTTCGCACTTGTGTTAGTGTTGAAAAACCACTTTTCGCACTTGTGTTGGTGCAGGAAACCACTTTTGCACTTGTATTAGTGTGGAAAAAACACTTTTTGCACTTGTTATAGTGTTGAAAAACTACTTTTCGCACTTGTGTTAGTGTTGAAAAACCACTTATCGCACTTGTGTTGGTGCAGGAAACCACTTTTGCACTTGTATTAGTGTGGAAAAACCACTTTTTGCACTTGTGTTAATGTTGAAAACCACTTTTCGCACTTGTGTTAGTGTTGAAAAAACACTTTTCGCACTTGTGTTGGTGCAGGAAACCACTTTTGCACTTGTATTAGTGTTGAAAAACCACTTTTCGCACTTGTTTTAGTGTTGAAAAACCACTTTTCGCACTTGTGTTGGTGCAGGAAACCACTTTTGCACTTGTATTAGTGTGGAAAAAACACTTTTTGCACTTGAGATAGTGTTGAAAAACCACTTTTCGCACTTGTGTTAGTCTTGAAAAACCACGTTTCGCACTTGTGTTGGTGCAGGAAACCACTTTTGCACTTGTAATAGTGTGGGAAAACCACTTTTCGCACTTGTGTTAGTGTTGAAAATCCACTTTTCGCACTTGTGTTAGTGTTGAAAAACCACTTTTCGCACTTGTGTTGGTGCAGGAAACCACTTTTGCACTTGTATTAGTGTGGAAAAAACCACTTTTCGCACTTGCGTTAGTGTTGAAAAACCAATTTTAGCACTTGTGTTAGTGTTGAAAAACAACTTTTCGCACTTGTGTTGGTGCAGGAAAGCACTTTTGCACTTGTATTAGTGTGGAAAACCACTTTTCGCACTTGTGTTAGTGTTGAAAAACCACTTTTCGCACTTGTGTTAGTGTTGAAAAACCACTTTTCGCACTTGTGTTCGTGTTGAAAAACCACTTTTCGCACTTGTGTTAGTGTTGAAAAACCACTTTTCGCACTTGTGTTAGTGTTGAAAAACCACTTTTCGCACTTGTGTTAGTGTTGAAAAACCACTTTTCGCACTTGTGTTGGTGCAGGAAACCACTTTTGCACTTGTATTAGTGTGGAAAAAACACTTTTTGCACTTGTGATAGTGTTGAAAAAACCACTTTTTGCACTTGTGTTAGTGTTGAAAATACACTTTTCGCACTTGTGTTAGTGTTGAAAAACCACTTTTCGCACTTGTGTTAGTGTTGAAAAACCACATTTCGCACTTGTGTTGGTGCAGGAAACCACTTTTGCACTTGTATTGGTGTTGAAAAACCACTTTTCGCACTTGTGTTGGTGCAGGAAACCACTTTTGCACTTGTATTAGCGTGGAAACACCACTTTTCGCACTTGTGTTAGTGTTGAAAAACCACTTTTCGCACTTGTGTTAGTGTTGAAAAACCACTTTTCGCACTTGTGTTAGTGTTGAAAAACCACTTTTCGCACTTGTGTTAGTGTTGAAAAACCACTTTTCGCACTTGTGTTGGTGCAGGAAACCACTTTTGCACTTGTATTAGTGTGGAAAAAACACTTTTTGCACTTGTTATAGTGTTGAAAAACTACTTTTCGCACTTGTGTTAGTGTTGAAAAACCACTTATCGCACTTGTGTTGGTGCAGGAAACCACTTTTGCACTTGTATTAGTGTGGAAAAACCACTTTTTGCACTTGTGTTAATGTTGAAAACCACTTTTCGCACTTGTGTTAGTGTTGAAAAAACACTTTTCGCACTTGTGTTGGTGCAGGAAACCACTTTTGCACTTGTATTAGTGTGGAAAAAACACTTCGCACTTGTGTTAGTGTTGAAAAACCACTTTTCGCACTTGTTTTAGTGTTGAAAAACCACTTTTCGCACTTGTGTTGGTGCAGGAAACCACTTTTGCACTTGTATTAGTGTGGAAAAAACACTTTTTGCACTTGAGATAGTGTTGAAAAACCACTTTTCGCACTTGTGTTGGTGCAGGAAACCACTTTTGCACTTCTAATAGTGTGGGAAAACCACTTTTCGCACTTGTGTTAGTGTTGAAAATCCACTTTACGCACTTGTGTTAGTGTTGAAAAACCACTTTTCGCACTTGTGTTGGTGCAGGAAACCACTTTTGCACTTGTATTAGTGTGGAAAAACCACTTTTCGCACTTGCGTTAGTGTTGAAAAACCAATTTTAGCACTTGTGTTAGTGTTGAAAAACCACTTTTCGCACTTGTGTTGGTGCAGGAAAGCACTTTTGCACTTGTATTAGTGTGGAAAACCACTTTTCGCACTTGTGTTTGTGTTGAAAAACCACTTTTCGCACTTGTGTTGGTGCAGGAAACCACTTTTGCACTTGTATTAGTGTGGAAAAACCACTTTTCGCACTTGCATTAGTGTTGAAAAACCAATTTTAGCACTTGTGTTAGTGTTGAAAAACCACTTTTCGCACTTGTGTTGGTGCAGGAAAGCACTTTTGCACTTGTATTAGTGTGGAAAACCACTTTTCGCACTTGTGTTAGTGTTGAAAAACCACTTTTCGCACTTGTGTTAGTGTTGAAAAACCACTTTTCGCACTTGTGTTAGTGTTGAAAAACCACTTTTCGCACTTGTGTTAGTGTTGAAAAACCACTTTTCGCACTTGTGTTAGTGTTGAAAAACCACTTTTCGCACTTGTGTTAGTGTTGAAAAACCACTTTTCGCACTTGTGTTGGTGCAGGAAACCACTTTTGCACTTGTATTAGTGTGGAAAAAACACTTTTCGCACTTGTGTTAGTGTTGACAAACCACTTTTTGCACTTGTGTCAGTGTTGAAAAACCACTTTTCGCACTTGTGTTGGTGCAGGAAACCACTTTTGCACTTGTATTAGTGTGGAAAAACCACTTTTCGCACTTGTGTTAGTGTTGAAAAACCACTTTTCGCACTTGTGTTAGTGTTGAAAAACCACTTTTCACACTTCTGTTGGTGCAGGAAACCACTTTTGCACTTGTATTAGTGTGGAAAAAACACTTTTCGCATTTGTGTTAGTGTTGAAAAACCACTTTTCGCACTTGTGTTAGTGTTGAAAAACCACTTTTCGCACTTGTGTTGGTGTAGGAAACCACTTTTGCACTTGTATTAGTGTGGAAAAACCACTTTTCGCACTTGTGTTAGTGTTGAAAAACCACTTTTCGCACTTGTGTTAGTGTTGAAAAACCACTTTTCGCACTTGTGTTAGTGTTGAAAAACCACTTTTCGCACTTGTGTTAGTGTTGAAAAACCACTTTTCGCACTTGTGTTGGTGCAGGAAACCACTTTTGCACTTGTATTAGTGTGGAAAAAACACTTTTTGCACTTGTGATAGTGTTGAAAAAACCACTTTTTGCACTTGTGTTAGTGTTGAAAATACACTTTTCGCACTTGTGTTAGTGTTGAAAAACCACTTTTCGCACTTGTGTTAGTGTTGAAAAACCACATTTCGCACTTGTGTTGGTGCAGGAAACCACTTTTGCACTTGTATTGGTGTTGAAAAACCACTTTTCGCACTTGTGTTGGTGCAGGAAACCACTTTTGCACTTGTATTAGCGTGGAAACACCACTTTTCGCACTTGTGTTAGTGTTGAAAAACCACTTTTCGCACTTGTGTTAGTGTTGAAAAACCACTTTTCGCACTTGTGTTAGTGTTGAAAAACCACTTTTCGCACTTGTGTTAGTGTTGAAAAACCACTTTTCGCACTTGTGTTGGTGCAGGAAACCACTTTTGCACTTGTATTAGTGTGGAAAAAACACTTTTTGCACTTGTTATAGTGTTGAAAAACTACTTTTCGCACTTGTGTTAGTGTTGAAAAACCACTTATCGCACTTGTGTTGGTGCAGGAAACCACTTTTGCACTTGTATTAGTGTGGAAAAACCACTTTTTGCACTTGTGTTAATGTTGAAAACCACTTTTCGCACTTGTGTTAGTGTTGAAAAAACACTTTTCGCACTTGTGTTGGTGCAGGAAACCACTTTTGCACTTGTATTAGTGTGGAAAAAACACTTTTTGCACTTGAGATAGTGTTGAAAAACCACTTTTCGCACTTGTGTTAGTCTTGAAAAACCACGTTTCGCACTTGTGTTGGTGCAGGAAACCACTTTTGCACTTGTAATAGTGTGGGAAAACCACTTTTCGCACTTGTGATAGTGTTGAAAATCCACTTTTCGCACTTGTGTTAGTGTTGAAAAACCACTTTTCGCACTTGTGTTGGTGCAGGAAACCACTTTTGCACTTGTATTAGTGTGGAAAAAACCACTTTTCGCACTTGCGTTAGTGTTGAAAAACCAATTTTAGCACTTGTGTTAGTGTTGAAAAACAACTTTTCGCACTTGTGTTGGTGCAGGAAAGCACTTTTGCACTTGTATTAGTGTGGAAAACCACTTTTCGCACTTGTGTTAGTGTTGAAAAACCACTTTTCGCACTTGTGTTAGTGCTGAAAAACCACTTTTTGCACTTGTGTTAGTGTTGAAAAACCACTTTTCGCACTTGTGTTGGTGCAGGAAACCACTTTTGCACTTGTATTAGTGTGGAAAAACCACTTTTTGCACTTGTTATAGTGTTGAAAAACCACTTTTCGCATTTGTGTTAGTGTTGAAAAACCACTTTTCGCACTTGTGTTGGTGCAGGAAACCACTTTTGCACTTGTATTAGTGTGGAAAAACCACTTTTTGCACTTGTTATAGTGTTGAAAAACCACTTTTCGCACTTGTGTTAGTGTTGAAAAACCACTTTTCGCACTTGTGTTGGTGCAGGAAACCACTTTTGCCCTTGTATTAGTGTGGAAAAAACACTTTTTGCACTTGTGATAGTGTTGAAAAACCACTTTTTGCACTTGTGTTAGTGTTGAAAATACACTTTTCGCACTTGTGTTAGTGTTGAAAAACCACTTTTCGCACTTGTGTTAGTGTTGAAAAACCACTTTTCGCACTTGTGTTGGTGCAGGAAACCACTTTTGCACTTGTATTAGTGTGGAAAAAACACTTCTTGCACTTGTGATAGTGTTGAAAAACCACTTTTCGCACTTGTGTTAGTGTTGAAAAACCACTTTTCGCACTTGTGTTGGTGCAGGAAACCACTTTTGCACTTGTATTAGTGTGGAAAAACCACTTTTTACACTTGTGTTAGTGTTGAAAAACCACTTTTCGCACTTGTGTTAGTGTTGAAAAACCACTTTTCGCACTTGTGTTGGTGCAGGAAACCACTTTTGCACTTGTATTAGTGTGGAAAAAACACTTTTTGCACTTGTGATAGTGTTGAAAAACCACCTTTCGCACTTGTGTTAGTGTTGAAAAACCACTTTTCGCACTTGTGTTAGTGTTGAAAAACCAGTTTTCGCACTTGTGTTATTGTTGAAAAACCATATTTGGCACTTGTGTTGGTGCAGGAATCCACTTTTGCACTTGTATTAGTGTGGAAAAACCACTTTTCGCACTTATGTTAGTGTTGAAAAACCACTTTTCGCACTTGTGTTAGTGTTGAAAAACCACTTTTCGCACTTGTGTTGGTGCAGGAAACCACTTTTGCACTTGCATTAGTGTGGAAAAACCACTTTTCGCACTTTCGTTAGTGTTGAAAAACCACTTTTCGCACTTGTGTTAGTGTTGAAAAACCACTTTTCGCACTTGTGTTAGTGTTGAAAAACCACTTTTTGCACTTGTGTTAGTGTTGAAAAACCATTTTTCGCACTTGTGTTGGTGCAGGAAACCACTTTTGCACTTGTATTAGTGTGGAAAAAACACTTTTCGCAATTGTGTTAGTGTTGAAAAACCACTTTTTGCACTTGAGTTAGTGTTGAAAAACCACTTTTCGCACTTGTGTTGGTGCAGGAAACCACTTTTGCCCTTGTATTAGTGTGGAAAAAACACTTTTGGCACTTGTGATAGTGTTGAAAAACCACTTTTCGCACTTGTGTTAGTGTTGAAAAACCACTTTTCGCACTTGTGTTGGTGCAGGAAACCACTTTTGCACTTGTATTAGTGTGGAAAAACCACTTTTTGCACTTGTTATAGTGTTGAAAAACCACTTTTCGCACTTGTGTTAGTGTTGAAAAACCACTTTTCGCACTTGTGTTGGTGCAGGAAACCACTTTTGCCCTTGTATTAGTGTGGAAAAACCACTTTTCGCACTTGTGTTGGTGCAGGAAACCACTTTTGCACTTGTATTAGTGTGGAAAAACCACTTTTCGCACTTGTGTTAGTGTTGAAAAACCACTTTCGCACTTGTGTTAGTGTTGAAAAACCACTTTTCGCACTTGTGTTAGTGTTGTAAAACCACTTTTCCCACTTGTGTTGGTGAGGAAAAACCACTTTTCGCACTTGTGTTGGTGCAGGAAACCACTTTTGCACTTGTATGAGTGAGGAAAAACCACTTTTCGCACTTGTGATAGTGTTGAAAAACCACTTTTCGCACTTGTGTTAGTGTTGAAAAACCACTTTTCGCACTTGTGTTGGTGCAGGAAACCACTTTTGCACTTGTATTATTGTGGAAAAACCACTTTTCGCACTTGTGTTAGTGTTGAAAAACCACTTTCCGCACTTGTGTTAGTGTTGAAAAACCACTTTTCGCACTTGTGTTAGTATTGAAAAACCACTTTTCGCACTTGTGTTGGTGCAGGAAACCACTTTTGCACTTGTATTAGTGTGGAAAAACACTTTTCGCACTTGTGTTAGTGTTGAAAAACCACTTTTCGCACTTGTGATAGTGTTGAAAAACCGCTTTTCGCACTTGTGTTAGTGTTGAAAAACCACTTTTCGCACTTGTGTTGGTGCAGAAAACCACTTTTGCACTTGTATTAGTGTGGAAAAAACACTTTTCGCACTTGTGTTAGTGTTGAAAAACCACTTTTCGCACTTGTGATAGTGTTGAAAAACCACTTTTCGCACTTGTGTTAGTGTCGAAAAACCACTTTTCGCACTTGTGTTGGTGCAGGAAACCACTTTTGCACTTGTATTAGTGTGGAAAAAACACTTTTCGCACTTGTGTTAGTGTTGAAAAACACTTTTCGCACTTGTGTTAGTGTTGAAAAACCACTTTTCGCACTTGTGTTAGTGTTGAAATACCACTTTTCGCACTTGTGTTGGTGCAGGAAACCACTTTTGCACATGTATTAGTGTGGAAAAAACACTTTTCGCACTTGTGTTAGTGTTGAAAAACCACTTTTCGCACTTGTGTTAGTGTTGAAAAACCACTTTTTGCACTTGTGTTGGTGCAGGAAACCACTTTTGCACTTGTATTAGTGTGGAAAAAACACTTTTTGCACTTGTGATAGTGTTGAAAAACCACTTTTCGCACTTGTGTTAGTGATGAAAAAACACTTTTCGCACTTGTGTTGGTGCAGGAAACCACTTTTGCACTTGTATTAGTGTGGAAAAACCACTTTTTGCACTTGTGTTAATGTTGAAAACCACTTTTCGCACTTGTGTTAGTGTTGAAAAAACACTTTTCGCACTTGTGTTGGTGCAGGAAACCACTTTTGCACTTGTATTAGTGTGGAAAAAACACTTCGCACTTGTGTTAGTGTTGAAAAACCACTTTTCGCACTTGTTTTAGTGTTGAAAAACCACTTTTCGCACTTGTGTTGGTGCAGGAAACCACTTTTGCACTTGTATTAGTGTGGAAAAAACACTTTTTGCACTTGAGATAGTGTTGAAAAACCACTTTTCGCACTTGTGTTGGTGCAGGAAACCACTTTTGCACTTCTAATAGTGTGGGAAAACCACTTTTCGCACTTGTGTTAGTGTTGAAAATCCACTTTACGCACTTGTGTTAGTGTTGAAAAACCACTTTTCGCACTTGTGTTGGTGCAGGAAACCACTTTTGCACTTGTATTAGTGTGGAAAAACCACTTTTCGCACTTGCGTTAGTGTTGAAAAACCAATTTTAGCACTTGTGTTAGTGTTGAAAAACCACTTTTCGCACTTGTGTTGGTGCAGGAAACCACTTTTGCACTTGTATTAGTGTGGAAAAACCACTTTTCGCACTTGCGTTAGTGTTGAAAAACCAATTTTAGCACTTGTGTTAGTGTTGAAAAACCACTTTTCGCACTTGTGTTGGTGCAGGAAAGCACTTTTGCACTTGTATTAGTGTGGAAAACCACTTTTCGCACTTGTGTTTGTGTTGAAAAACCACTTTTCGCACTTGTGTTGGTGCAGGAAACCACTTTTGCACTTGTATTAGTGTGGAAAAACCACTTTTCGCACTTGCGTTAGTGTTGAAAAACCAATTTTAGCACTTGTGTTAGTGTTGAAAAACCACTTTTCGCACTTGTGTTGGTGCAGGAAACCACTTTTGCACTTGTATTAGTGTGGAAAAACCACTTTTCGCACTTGCATTAGTGTTGAAAAACCAATTTTAGCACTTGTGTTAGTGTTGAAAAACCACTTTTCGCACTTGTGTTGGTGCAGGAAAGCACTTTTGCACTTGTATTAGTGTGGAAAACCACTTTTCGCACTTGTGTTAGTGTTGAAAAACCACTTTTCGCACTTGTGTTAGTGTTGAAAAACCACTTTTCGCACTTGTGTTAGTGTTGAAAAACCACTTTTCGCACTTGTGTTGGTGCAGGAAACCACTTTTGCACTTGTATTAGTGTGGAAAAAACACTTTTCGCACTTGTGTCAGTGTTGAAAAACCACTTTTCGCACTTGTGTTGGTGCAGGAAACCACTTTTGCACTTGTATTAGTGTGGAAAACCACTTTTCGCACTTGTGTTAGTGTTGAAAAACCACTTTTCGCACTTGTGTTAGTGTTGAAAAACCACTTTTCGCACTTGTGTTAGTGTTGAAAAACCACTTTTCGCACTTGTGTTGGTGCAGGAAACCACTTTTGCACTTGTATTAGTGTGGAAAAAACACTTTTCGCACTTGTGTCAGTGTTGAAAAACCACTTTTCGCACTTGTGTTGGTGCAGGAAACCACTTTTGCACTTGTATTAGTGTGGAAAAACCACTTTTCGCACTTGTGTTAGTGTTGAAAAACCACTTTTCGCACTTGTGTTAGTGTTGAAAAACCACTTTTCACACTTCTGTTGGTGCAGGAAACCACTTTTGCACTTGTATTAGTGTGGAAAAAACACTTTTCGCACTTGTGTTAGTGTTGAAAAACCACTTTTCGCACTTGTGTTAGTGTTGAAAAACCACTTTTCGCACTTGTGTTGGTGTAGGAAACCACTTTTGCACTTGTATTAGTGTGGAAAAACCACTTTTCGCACTTGTGTTAGTGTTGAAAAACCACTTTTCGCACTTGTGTTAGTGTTGAAAAACCACTTTTTGCACTTGTGTTAGTGTTGAAAAACCACTTTTCGCACTTGTGTTAGTGTTGAAAAACCACTTTTCGCACTTGTGTTGGTGCAGGAAACCACTTTTGCACTTGTATTAGTGTGGAAAAAACACTTTTTGCACTTGTGATAGTGTTGAAAAAACCACTTTTTGCACTTGTGTTAGTGTTGAAAATACACTTTTCGCACTTGTGTTAGTGTTGAAAAACCACTTTTCGCACTTGTGTTAGTGTTGAAAAACCACATTTCGCACTTGTGTTGGTGCAGGAAACCACTTTTGCACTTGTATTGGTGTTGAAAAACCACTTTTCGCACTTGTGTTGGTGCAGGAAACCACTTTTGCACTTGTATTAGCGTGGAAACACCACTTTTCGCACTTGTGTTAGTGTTGAAAAACCACTTTTCGCACTTGTGTTAGTGTTGAAAAACCACTTTTCGCACTTGTGTTAGTGTTGAAAAACCACTTTTCGCACTTGTGTTAGTGTTGAAAAACCACTTTTCGCACTTGTGTTGGTGCAGGAAACCACTTTTGCACTTGTATTAGTGTGGAAAAAACACTTTTTGCACTTGTTATAGTGTTGAAAAACTACTTTTCGCACTTGTGTTAGTGTTGAAAAACCACTTATCGCACTTGTGTTGGTGCAGGAAACCACTTTTGCACTTGTATTAGTGTGGAAAAACCACTTTTTGCACTTGTGTTAATGTTGAAAACCACTTTTCGCACTTGTGTTAGTGTTGAAAAAACACTTTTCGCACTTGTGTTGGTGCAGGAAACCACTTTTGCACTTGTATTAGTGTTGAAAAACCACTTTTCGCACTTGTTTTAGTGTTGAAAAACCACTTTTCGCACTTGTGTTGGTGCAGGAAACCACTTTTGCACTTGTATTAGTGTGGAAAAAACACTTTTTGCACTTGAGATAGTGTTGAAAAACCACTTTTCGCACTTGTGTTAGTCTTGAAAAACCACGTTTCGCACTTGTGTTGGTGCAGGAAACCACTTTTGCACTTGTAATAGTGTGGGAAAACCACTTTTCGCACTTGTGTTAGTGTTGAAAATCCACTTTTCGCACTTGTGTTAGTGTTGAAAAACCACTTTTCGCACTTGTGTTGGTGCAGGAAACCACTTTTGCACTTGTATTAGTGTGGAAAAAACCACTTTTCGCACTTGCGTTAGTGTTGAAAAACCAATTTTAGCACTTGTGTTAGTGTTGAAAAACAACTTTTCGCACTTGTGTTGGTGCAGGAAAGCACTTTTGCACTTGTATTAGTGTGGAAAACCACTTTTCGCACTTGTGTTAGTGTTGAAAAACCACTTTTCGCACTTGTGTTCGTGTTGAAAAACCACTTTTCGCACTTGTGTTAGTGTTGAAAAACCACTTTTCGCACTTGTGTTAGTGTTGAAAAACCACTTTTCGCACTTGTGTTAGTGTTGAAAAACCACTTTTCGCACTTGTGTTGGTGCAGGAAACCACTTTTGCACTTGTATTAGTGTGGAAAAAACACTTTTTGCACTTGTGATAGTGTTGAAAAAACCACTTTTTGCACTTGTGTTAGTGTTGAAAATACATTTTCGCACTTGTGTTAGTGTTGAAAAACCACTTTTCGCACTTGTGTTAGTGTTGAAAAACCACATTTCGCACTTGTGTTGGTGCAGGAAACCACTTTTGCACTTGTATTGGTGTTGAAAAACCACTTTTCGCACTTGTGTTGGTGCAGGAAACCACTTTTGCACTTGTATTAGCGTGGAAACACCACTTTTCGCACTTGTGTTAGTGTTGAAAAACCACTTTTCGCACTTGTGTTAGTGTTGAAAAACCACTTTTCGCACTTGTGTTAGTGTTGAAAAACCACTTTTCGCACTTGTGTTAGTGTTGAAAAACCACTTTTCGCACTTGTGTTGGTGCAGGAAACCACTTTTGCACTTGTATTAGTGTGGAAAAAACACTTTTTGCACTTGTTATAGTGTTGAAAAACTACTTTTCGCACTTGTGTTAGTGTTGAAAAACCACTTATCGCACTTGTGTTGGTGCAGGAAACCACTTTTGCACTTGTATTAGTGTGGAAAAACCACTTTTTGCACTTGTGTTAATGTTGAAAACCACTTTTCGCACTTGTGTTAGTGTTGAAAAAACACTTTTCGCACTTGTGTTGGTGCAGGAAACCACTTTTGCACTTGTATTAGTGTGGAAAAAACACTTCGCACTTGTGTTAGTGTTGAAAAACCACTTTTCGCACTTGTTTTAGTGTTGAAAAACCACTTTTCGCACTTGTGTTGGTGCAGGAAACCACTTTTGCACTTGTATTAGTGTGGAAAAAACACTTTTTGCACTTGAGATAGTGTTGAAAAACCACTTTTCGCACTTGTGTTGGTGCAGGAAACCACTTTTGCACTTCTAATAGTGTGGGAAAACCACTTTTCGCACTTGTGTTAGTGTTGAAAATCCACTTTACGCACTTGTGTTAGTGTTGAAAAACCACTTTTCGCACTTGTGTTGGTGCAGGAAACCACTTTTGCACTTGTATTAGTGTGGAAAAACCACTTTTCGCACTTGCGTTAGTGTTGAAAAACCAATTTTAGCACTTGTGTTAGTGTTGAAAAACCACTTTTCGCACTTGTGTTGGTGCAGGAAAGCACTTTTGCACTTGTATTAGTGTGGAAAACCACTTTTCGCACTTGTGTTTGTGTTGAAAAACCACTTTTCGCACTTGTGTTGGTGCAGGAAACCACTTTTGCACTTGTATTAGTGTGGAAAAACCACTTTTCGCACTTGCATTAGTGTTGAAAAACCAATTTTAGCACTTGTGTTAGTGTTGAAAAACCACTTTTCGCACTTGTGTTGGTGCAGGAAAGCACTTTTGCACTTGTATTAGTGTGGAAAACCACTTTTCGCACTTGTGTTAGTGTTGAAAAACCACTTTTCGCACTTGTGTTAGTGTTGAAAAACCACTTTTCGCACTTGTGTTAGTGTTGAAAAACCACTTTTCGCACTTGTGTTGGTGCAGGAAACCACTTTTGCACTTGTATTAGTGTGGAAAAAACACTTTTCGCACTTGTGTTAGTGTTGACAAACCACTTTTTGCACTTGTGTCAGTGTTGAAAAACCACTTTTCGCACTTGTGTTGGTGCAGGAAACCACTTTTGCACTTGTATTAGTGTGGAAAAACCACTTTTCGCACTTGTGTTAGTGTTGAAAAACCACTTTTCGCACTTGTGTTAGTGTTGAAAAACCACTTTTCACACTTCTGTTGGTGCAGGAAACCACTTTTGCACTTGTATTAGTGTGGAAAAAACACTTTTCGCATTTGTGTTAGTGTTGAAAAACCACTTTTCGCACTTGTGTTAGTGTTGAAAAACCACTTTTCGCACTTGTGTTGGTGTAGGAAACCACTTTTGCACTTGTATTAGTGTGGAAAAACCACTTTTCGCACTTGTGTTAGTGTTGAAAAACCACTTTTCGCACTTGTGTTAGTGTTGAAAAACCACTTTTCGCACTTGTGTTAGTGTTGAAAAACCACTTTTCGCACTTGTGTTAGTGTTGAAAAACCACTTTTCGCACTTGTGTTGGTGCAGGAAACCACTTTTGCACTTGTATTAGTGTGGAAAAAACACTTTTTGCACTTGTGATAGTGTTGAAAAAACCACTTTTTGCACTTGTGTTAGTGTTGAAAATACACTTTTCGCACTTGTGTTAGTGTTGAAAAACCACTTTTCGCACTTGTGTTAGTGTTGAAAAACCACATTTCGCACTTGTGTTGGTGCAGGAAACCACTTTTGCACTTGTATTGGTGTTGAAAAACCACTTTTCGCACTTGTGTTGGTGCAGGAAACCACTTTTGCACTTGTATTAGCGTGGAAACACCACTTTTCGCACTTGTGTTAGTGTTGAAAAACCACTTTTCGCACTTGTGTTAGTGTTGAAAAACCACTTTTCGCACTTGTGTTAGTGTTGAAAAACCACTTTTCGCACTTGTGTTAGTGTTGAAAAACCACTTTTCGCACTTGTGTTGGTGCAGGAAACCACTTTTGCACTTGTATTAGTGTGGAAAAAACACTTTTTGCACTTGTTATAGTGTTGAAAAACTACTTTTCGCACTTGTGTTAGTGTTGAAAAACCACTTATCGCACTTGTGTTGGTGCAGGAAACCACTTTTGCACTTGTATTAGTGTGGAAAAACCACTTTTTGCACTTGTGTTAATGTTGAAAACCACTTTTCGCACTTGTGTTAGTGTTGAAAAAACACTTTTCGCACTTGTGTTGGTGCAGGAAACCACTTTTGCACTTGTATTAGTGTGGAAAAAACACTTTTTGCACTTGAGATAGTGTTGAAAAACCACTTTTCGCACTTGTGTTAGTCTTGAAAAACCACGTTTCGCACTTGTGTTGGTGCAGGAAACCACTTTTGCACTTGTAATAGTGTGGGAAAACCACTTTTCGCACTTGTGATAGTGTTGAAAATCCACTTTTCGCACTTGTGTTAGTGTTGAAAAACCACTTTTCGCACTTGTGTTGGTGCAGGAAACCACTTTTGCACTTGTATTAGTGTGGAAAAAACCACTTTTCGCACTTGCGTTAGTGTTGAAAAACCAATTTTAGCACTTGTGTTAGTGTTGAAAAACAACTTTTCGCACTTGTGTTGGTGCAGGAAAGCACTTTTGCACTTGTATTAGTGTGGAAAACCACTTTTCGCACTTGTGTTAGTGTTGAAAAACCACTTTTCGCACTTGTGTTAGTGTTGAAAAACCACTTTTCGCACTTGTGTTAGTGCTGAAAAACCACTTTTTGCACTTGTGTTAGTGTTGAAAAACCACTTTTCGCACTTGTGTTGGTGCAGGAAACCACTTTTGCACTTGTATTAGTGTGGAAAAACCACTTTTTGCACTTGTTATAGTGTTGAAAAACCACTTTTCGCATTTGTGTTAGTGTTGAAAAACCACTTTTCGCACTTGTGTTGGTGCAGGAAACCACTTTTGCACTTGTATTAGTGTGGAAAAACCACTTTTTGCACTTGTTATAGTGTTGAAAAACCACTTTTCGCACTTGTGTTAGTGTTGAAAAACCACTTTTCGCACTTGTGTTGGTGCAGGAAACCACTTTTGCCCTTGTATTAGTGTGGAAAAAACACTTTTTGCACTTGTGATAGTGTTGAAAAACCACTTTTTGCACTTGTGTTAGTGTTGAAAATACACTTTTCGCACTTGTGTTAGTGTTGAAAAACCACTTTTCGCACTTGTGTTAGTGTTGAAAAACCACTTTTCGCACTTGTGTTGGTGCAGGAAACCACTTTTGCACTTGTATTAGTGTGGAAAAAACACTTCTTGCACTTGTGATAGTGTTGAAAAACCACTTTTCGCACTTGTGTTAGTGTTGAAAAACCACTTTTCGCACTTGTGTTGGTGCAGGAAACCACTTTTGCACTTGTATTAGTGTGGAAAAACCACTTTTTACACTTGTGTTAGTGTTGAAAAACCACTTTTCGCACTTGTGTTAGTGTTGAAAAACCACTTTTCGCACTTGTGTTGGTGCAGGAAACCACTTTTGCACTTGTATTAGTGTGGAAAAAACACTTTTTGCACTTGTGATAGTGTTGAAAAACCACCTTTCGCACTTGTGTTAGTGTTGAAAAACCACTTTTCGCACTTGTGTTAGTGTTGAAAAACCAGTTTTCGCACTTGTGTTATTGTTGAAAAACCATATTTGGCACTTGTGTTGGTGCAGGAATCCACTTTTGCACTTGTATTAGTGTGGAAAAACCACTTTTCGCACTTATGTTAGTGTTGAAAAACCACTTTTCGCACTTGTGTTAGTGTTGAAAAACCACTTTTCGCACTTGTGTTGGTGCAGGAAACCACTTTTGCACTTGCATTAGTGTGGAAAAACCACTTTTCGCACTTTCGTTAGTGTTGAAAAACCACTTTTCGCACTTGTGTTAGTGTTGAAAAACCACTTTTCGCACTTGTGTTAGTGTTGAAAAACCACTTTTTGCACTTGTGTTAGTGTTGAAAAACCATTTTTCGCACTTGTGTTGGTGCAGGAAACCACTTTTGCACTTGTATTAGTGTGGAAAAAACACTTTTCGCAATTGTGTTAGTGTTGAAAAACCACTTTTTGCACTTGAGTTAGTGTTGAAAAACCACTTTTCGCACTTGTGTTGGTGCAGGAAACCACTTTTGCCCTTGTATTAGTGTGGAAAAAACACTTTTGGCACTTGTGATAGTGTTGAAAAACCACTTTTCGCACTTGTGTTAGTGTTGAAAAACCACTTTTCGCACTTGTGTTGGTGCAGGAAACCACTTTTGCACTTGTATTAGTGTGGAAAAACCACTTTTTGCACTTGTTATAGTGTTGAAAAACCACTTTTCGCACTTGTGTTAGTGTTGAAAAACCACTTTTCGCACTTGTGTTGGTGCAGGAAACCACTTTTGCCCTTGTATTAGTGTGGAAAAACCACTTTTCGCACTTGTGTTGGTGCAGGAAACCACTTTTGCACTTGTATTAGTGTGGAAAAACCACTTTTCGCACTTGTGTTAGTGTTGAAAAACCACTTTCGCACTTGTGTTAGTGTTGAAAAACCACTTTTCGCACTTGTGTTAGTGTTGTAAAACCACTTTTCCCACTTGTGTTGGTGAGGAAAAACCACTTTTCGCACTTGTGTTGGTGCAGGAAACCACTTTTGCACTTGTATGAGTGAGGAAAAACCACTTTTCGCACTTGTGATAGTGTTGAAAAACCACTTTTCGCACTTGTGTTAGTGTTGAAAAACCACTTTTCGCACTTGTGTTGGTGCAGGAAACCACTTTTGCACTTGTATTATTGTGGAAAAACCACTTTTCGCACTTGTGTTAGTGTTGAAAAACCACTTTCCGCACTTGTGTTAGTGTTGAAAAACCACTTTTCGCACTTGTGTTAGTATTGAAAAACCACTTTTCGCACTTGTGTTGGTGCAGGAAACCACTTTTGCACTTGTATTAGTGTGGAAAAACACTTTTCGCACTTGTGTTAGTGTTGAAAAACCACTTTTCGCACTTGTGATAGTGTTGAAAAACCGCTTTTCGCACTTGTGTTAGTGTTGAAAAACCACTTTTCGCACTTGTGTTGGTGCAGAAAACCACTTTTGCACTTGTATTAGTGTGGAAAAAACACTTTTCGCACTTGTGTTAGTGTTGAAAAACCACTTTTCGCACTTGTGATAGTGTTGAAAAACCACTTTTCGCACTTGTGTTAGTGTCGAAAAACCACTTTTCGCACTTGTGTTGGTGCAGGAAACCACTTTTGCACTTGTATTAGTGTGGAAAAAACACTTTTCGCACTTGTGTTAGTGTTGAAAAACACTTTTCGCACTTGTGTTAGTGTTGAAAAACCACTTTTCGCACTTGTGTTAGTGTTGAAAAACCACTTTTCGCACTTGTGTTGGTGCAGGAAACCACTTTTGCACATGTATTAGTGTGGAAAAAACACTTTTCGCACTTGTGTTAGTGTTGAAAAACCACTTTTCGCACTTGTGTTAGTGTTGAAAAACCACTTTTTGCACTTGTGTTGGTGCAGGAAACCACTTTTGCACTTGTATTAGTGTGGAAAAAACACTTTTTGCACTTGTGATAGTGTTGAAAAACCACTTTTCGCACTTGTGTTAGTGATGAAAAAACACTTTTCGCACTTGTGTTGGTGCAGGAAACCACTTTTGCACTTGTATTAGTGTGGAAAAAACACTTTTTGCACTTGTGATAGTGTTGAAAAACCACTTTTCGCACTTGTGTTAGTGTTGAAAAACCACGTTTCACACTTGTGTTGGTGCAGGAAACCACTTTTGCACTTGTATTAGTGTGGAAAAAACACCTTTTGCACTTGTGATAGTGTTGAAAAACCACTTTTCGCACTTGTGTTAGTGTTGAAAAACCACTTTTCGCACTTGTGTTGGAGTAGGAAACCACTTTTGCACTTGTATTAGTGTGGAAAAAACCACTTTTCGCACTTGTGTTAGTGTTGAAAAACCACTTTTCGCACTTGTGTTAGTGTTGAAAAACCACTTTTCGCACTTGTGTTGGTGCAGGAAACCACTTTTGCACTGGTATTAGTGTGGAAAAAACACTTTTTGCACTTGTGATAGTGTTGAAAAACCACTTTTCGCACTTGTGTTAGTGTTGAAAAACCACTTTTCGCATTTGTGTTGGTGCAGGAAACCACTTTTGCACTTGTATTAGTGTGGAAAAACCACTTTTCGCACTTGTGTTAGTGTTGAAAAACCACTTTTCGCACTTGTGTTAGTGTTGAAAAACCACTTTTCGCACTTGTGTTAGTGTTGAAAAACCACTTTTCGCACTTGTGTTAGTGTTGAAAAACCACTTTTCGCACTTGTGTTCGTGTAGAAAAACCATATTTCGCACTTGTGTTGGTGCAGGAAACCACTTTTGCACTTGTATTAGTGTTGAAAAACCACTTTTCACACTTGTGTTAGTGTTGAAAAACCACTTTTCGCACTTGTGTTGATGCAGGAAACCACTTTTGCCCTTGTATTAGTGTGGAAAAAACACTTTTTGCACTTGTGATAGTGTTGAAAAACCACTTTTCGCACTTGTGTTAGTGTTGAAAAACCACTTTTCGCACTTGTGTTGGTGCAGGAAACCACTTTTGCATTAGTGTGGAAAACCACTTTTCGCACTTGTGTTAGTGTTGAAAAACCACTTTTCGCACTTGTGTTAGTGTCGAAAAACCACTTTTCGCACTTGTGTTGGTGCAGGAAACCACTTTTGCACTTGTATTAGTGTGGAAAAAACACTTTTTGCACTTGTTATAGTGTTGAAAAACTACTTTTCGCACTTGTGTTAGTGTTGAAAAACCACTTATCGCACTTGTGTTGGTGCAGGAAACCACTTTTGCACTTGTATTAGTGTGGAAAAACCACTTTTTGCACTTGTGTTAATGTTGAAAACCACTTTTCGCACTTGTGTTAGTGTTGAAAAAACACTTTTCGCACTTGTGTTGGTGCAGGAAACCACTTTTGCACTTGTATTAGTGTGGAAAAAACACTTTTCACACTTGTGTTTGTGTTGAAAAACCACTTTTCGCACTTGTTTTAGTGTTGAAAAACCACTTTTCGCACTTGTGTTGGTGCAGGAAACCACTTTTGCACTTGTATTAGTGTGGAAAAAACACTTTTTGCACTTGAGATAGTGTTGAAAAACCACTTTTCGCACTTGTGTTAGTGTTGAAAAACCACGTTTCGCACTTGTGTTGGTGCAGGAAACCACTTTTGCACTTGTAATAGTGTGGGAAAACCACTTTTCGCACTTGTGTTAGTGTTGAAAATCCACTTTTCGCACTTGTGTTGGTGCAGGAAAGCACTTTTGCACTTGTATTAGTGTGGAAAAAACACTTTTTGCACTTGTGATAGTGTTGAAAAACCACTTTTCGCACTTGTGTTAGTGTTGAAAAACCACTTTTCGCACTTGTGTTGGTGCAGGAAACCACTTTTGCACTTGTATTAGTGTGGAAAAAACCACTTTTCGCAATTGTGTTAGTGTTGAAAAACCACTTTTCGCACTTGTGTTAGTGTTGAAAAACCACTTTTCGCACTTGTGTTGGTGCAGGAAACCACTTTTGCACTTGTATTAGTGTGGAAAAAACACTTTTTGCACTTGTGATAGTGTTGAAAAACCACTTTTCGCACTTGTGTTAGTGTTGAAAAACCACTTTTCGCACTTGTGTTAGTGTTGAAAAACCACTTTTCGCACTTGTGTTAGTGTTGAAAAACCATATTTCGCACATGTGTTGGTGCAGGAAACCACTTTTGCACTTGTATTAGTGTGGAAACACCACTTTTCACACTTATGTTAGTGTTGAAAATCCACTTTTCGCACTTGTGTTAGTGTTGAAAAACCACATTTCGCACTTTTGTTGGTGCAGGAAACCACTTTTGCACTTGCATTAGTGTGGCAAAACCACTTTTCGCACTTGTGTTAGTGTTGAAAAACCACTTTTCGCACTTGTGTTAGTGTTGAAAAACCACTTTTCGCACTTGTGTTGGTGCAGGAAACCACTTTTGCACTTGTATTAGTGTGGAAAAAACACTTCTTGCACTTGTGATAGTGTTGAAAAACCACTTTTCGCACTTGTGTTAGTGTTGAAAAACCACTTTTCGCACTTGTGTTGGTGCAGGAAACCACTTTTGCACTTGTATTAGTGTGGAAAAACCACTTTTTGCACTTGTGTTAGTGTTGAAAAACCACTTTTCGCACTTGTGTTAGTGTTGAAAAACCACTTTTCGCACTTGTGTTGGTGCAGGAAACCACTTTTGCACTTGTATTAGTGTGGAAAAAACACTTTTTGCACTTGTGATAGTGTTGAAAAACCACTTTTTGCACTTGTGTTAGTGTTGAAAAACCACTTTTCGCACTTGTGTTAGTGTTGAAAAACCACTTTTCGCACTTGTGTTGGTGCAGGAAACCACTTTTGCACTTGCATTAGTGTGGAAAAACCACTTTTCGCACTTTCGTTAGTGTTGAAAAACCACTTTTCGCACTTGTGTTAGTGTTGAAAAACCACTTTTCGCACTTGTGTTAGTGTTGAAAAACCACTTTTTGCACTTGTGTTAGTGTTGAAAAACCACTTTTCGCACTTGTGTTGGTGCAGGAAACCACTTTTGCACTTGTATTAGTGTGGAAAAAACACTTTTCGCAATTGTGTTAGTGTTGAAAAACCACTTTTTGCACTTGAGTTAGTGTTGAAAAACCACTTTTCGCACTTGTGTTGGTGCAGGAAACCACTTTTGCCCTTGTATTAGTGTGGAAAAAACACTTTTGGCACTTGTGATAGTGTTGAAAAACCACTTTTCGCACTTGTGTTAGTGTTGAAAAACCACTTTTCGCACTTGTGTTGGTGCAGGAAACCACTTTTGCACTTGTATTAGTGTGGAAAAACCACTTTTTGCACTTGTTATAGTGTTGAAAAACCACTTTTCGCACTTGTGTTAGTGTTGAAAAACCACTTTTCGCACTTGTGTTGGTGCAGGAAACCACTTTTGCCCTTGTATTAGTGTGGAAAAACCACTTTTCGCACTTGTGTTGGTGCAGGAAACCACTTTTGCACTTGTATTAGTGTGGAAAAACCACTTTTCGCACTTGTGTTAGTGTTGAAAAACCACTTTTCGCACTTGTGTTAGTGTTGAAAAACCACTTTTCGCACTTGTGTTAGTGTTGAAAAACCACTTTTCCCACTTGTGTTAGTGTTGAAAAACCACTTTTCGCACTTGTGTTGGTGCAGGAAATCACTTTTGCACTTGTATTATTGTGGAAAAACCACTTTTCGCACTTGTGTTAGTGTTGAAAAACCACTTGCCGCACTTGTGTTAGTGTTGAAAAACCACTTTTCGCACTTGTGTTAGTATTGAAAAACCACTTTTCGCACTTGTGTTGGTGCAGGAAACCACTTTTGCACTTGTATTAGTGTGGAAAAACACTTTTCGCACTTGTGTTAGTGTTGAAAAACCACTTTTCGCACTTGTGATAGTGTTGAAAAACCGCTTTTCGCACTTGTGTTAGTGTTGAAAAACCACTTTTCGCACTTGTGTTGGTGCAGAAAACCACTTTTGCACTTGTATTAGTGTGGAAAAAACACTTTTCGCACTTGTGTTAGTGTTGAAAAACCACTTTTCGCACTTGTGTTGGTGCAGGAAACCACTTTTGCACTTGTATTAGTGTGGAAAAAACACTTTTCGCACATGTGTTAGTGTTGACAAACCACTTTTCGCACTTGTGTCAGTGTTGAAAAACCACTTTTCGCACTTGTGTTGGTGCAGGAAACCACTTTTGCACTTGCATTAGTGTGGAAAAACCACTTTTCGCACTTGTGTTAGTGTTGAAAAACCACTTTTCGCACTTGTGTTAGTGTTGAAATACCACTTTTCACACTTCTGTTGGTGCAGGAAACCACTTTTGCACTTGTATTAGTGTGGAAAAAACACTTTTCGCACTTGTGTTAGTGTTGAAAAACCACTTTTCGCACTTGTGTTAGTGTTGAAAAACCACTTTTCGCACTTGTGTTGGTGCAGGAAACCACTTTTGCACTTGTATTAGTGTGGAAAAACCACTTTTTGCACTTGTGTTAGTGTTGAAAAACCACTTTTCGCACTTGTGTTAGTGTTGAAAAACCACTTTTCGCACTTGTGTTAGTGTTGAAAAACCACTTTTCGCACTTGTGTTAGTGTTGAAAAACCACTTTTCGCACTTGTGTTGGTGCAGGAAACCACTTTTGCACTTGTATTAGTGTGGAAAAACCACTTTTTGCACTTGTGTTAGTGTTGAAAAACCACTTTTCGCACTTGTGTTAGTGTTGAAAAACCACTTTTCGCACTTGTGTTAGTGTTGAAAAACCACTTTTCGCACTTGTGTTAGTGTTGAAAAACCACTTTTCGCACTTGTATTGGTGCAGGAAACCACTTTTGCACTTGTATTAGCGTGGAAAAACCACTTTTCGCACTTGTGTTAGTGTTGAAAAACCACTTTTCGCACTTGTGTTAGTGTTGAAAAACCACTTTTCGCACTTGTGTTGGTGCAGGAAACCACTTTTGCACTTGTATTAGTGTGGAAAAAACACTTTTTGCACTTGTGATAGTGTTGAAAAACCACTTTTCGCACTTGTGTTAGTGTTGAAAAACCACTTTTCGCACTTGTGTTAGTGTTGAAAAACCACTTTTCGCACTTGTGTTAGTGTTGAAAAACCACTTTTCGCACTTGTGTTGGTGCAGGAAACCACTTTTGCACTTGTATTTGTGTGGAAAAAACACTTTTTGTACTTGTGATAGTGTTGAAAAACCACTTTTTGCACTTGTGTTAGTGTTGAAAATACACTTTTCGCACTTGTGTTAGTGTTGAAAAACCACTTTTCGCACTTGTGTTAGTGTTGAAAAACCACATTTCGCACTTGTGTTGGTGCAGGAAACCACTTTTGCACTTGTATTGGTGTGGAAAAAAACACTTTTTGCACTTGTGATAGTGTTGAAAACCACTTTTCGCACTTGTGTTAGTGTTGAAAAACCACTTTTCGCACTTGTGTTGGTGCAGGAAACCACTTTTGCACTTGTATTAGTGTGGAAAAACCACTTTTCGCAATTGTGTTAGTGTTGAAAAACCACTTTTCGCACTTGTGTTAGTGTTGAAAAACCACTTTTCGCACTTGTGTTGGTGCAGGAAACCACTTTTGCACTTGTATTAGTGTGGAAAAAACACTTTTTGCACTTGTGATAGTGTTGAAAAACCACATTTCGCACTTGTGTTAGTGTTGAAAAACCACTTTTCGCACTTGTGTTAGTGTTGAAAAACCACTTTTCGCACTTGTGTTAGTGTTGAAAAACCATATTTCGCACTTGTGTTGGTGCAGGAAACCACTTTTGCACTTGTATTAGTGTGGAAACACCACTTTTCACACTTATGTTAGTGTTGAAAATCCACTTTTCGCGCTTGTGTTAGTGTTGAAAAACCACATTTCGCACTTTTGTTGGTGCAGGAAACCACTTTTGCACTTGCATTAGTGTGGCAAAACCACTTTTCGCACTTGTGTTAGTGTTGAAAAACCACTTTTCGCACTTGTGTTAGTGTTGAAAAACCACTTTTCGCACTTGTGTTGGTGCAGGAAACCACTTTTGCACTTGTATTAGTGTGGAAAAAACACTTCTTGCACTTGTGATAGTGTTGAAAAACCACTTTTCGCACTTGTGTTAGTGTTGAAAAACCACTTTTCGCACTTGTGTTGGTGCAGGAAACCACTTTTGCACTTGTATTAGTGTGGAAAAACCACTTTTTGCACTTGTGTTAGTGTTGAAAAACCACTTTTCGCACTTGTGTTAGTGTTGAAAAACCACTTTTCGCACTTGTGTTGGTGCAGGAAACCACTTTTGCACTTGTATTAGTGTGGAAAAAACACTTTTTGCACTTGTGATAGTGTTGAAAAACCACTTTTTGCACTTGTGTTAGTGTTGAAAAACCACTTTTCGCACTTGTGTTAGTGTTGAAAAACCACTTTTCGCACTTGTGTTGGTGCAGGAAACCACTTTTGCACTTGCATTAGTGTGGAAAAACCACTTTTCGCACTTTCGTTAGTGTTGAAAAACCACTTTTCGCACTTGTGTTAGTGTTGAAAAACCACTTTTCGCACTTGTGTTAGTGTTGAAAAACCACTTTTTGCACTTGTGTTAGTGTTGAAAAACCACTTTTCGCACTTGTGTTGGTGCAGGAAACCACTTTTGCACTTGTATTAGTGTGGAAAAAACACTTTTCGCAATTGTGTTAGTGTTGAAAAACCACTTTTTGCACTTGAGTTAGTGTTGAAAAACCACTTTTCGCACTTGTGTTGGTGCAGGAAACCACTTTTGCCCTTGTATTAGTGTGGAAAAAACACTTTTGGCACTTGTGATAGTGTTGAAAACCCACTTTTCGCACTTGTTTTAGTGTTGAAAAACCACTTTTCGCACTTGTGTTGGTGCAGGAAACCACTTTTGCACTTGTATTAGTGTGGAAAAACCACTTTTTGCACTTGTTATAGTGTTGAAAAACCACTTTTCGCACTTGTGTTAGTGTTGAAAAACCACTTTTCGCACTTGTGTTGGTGCAGGAAACCACTTTTGCCCTTGTATTAGTGTGGAAAAACCACTTTTCGCACTTGTGTTGGTGCAGGAAACCACTTTTGCACTTGTATTAGTGTGGAAAAACCACTTTTCGCACTTGTGTTAGTGTTGAAAAACCACTTTTCGCACTTGTGTTAGTGTTGAAAAACCACTTTTCGCACTTGTGTTAGTGTTGAAAAACCACTTTTCCCACTTGTGTTGGTGAGGAAAAACCACTTTTCGCACTTGTGTTGGTGCAGGAAACCACTTTTGCACTTGTATGAGTGAGGAAAAACCACTTTTCGCACTTGTGATAGTGTTGAAAAACCACTTTTCGCACTTGTGTTAGTGTTGAAAAACCACTTTTCGCACTTGTGTTGGTGCAGGAAACCACTTTTGCACTTGTATTATTGTGGAAAAACCACTTTTCGCACTTGTGTTAGTGTTGAAAAACCACTTTCCGCACTTGTGTTAGTGTTGAAAAACCACTTTTCGCACTTGTGTTAGTATTGAAAAACCACTTTTCGCACCTGTGTTGGTGCAGGAAACCACTTTTGCACTTGTATTAGTGTGGAAAAACACTTTCCGCACTTGTGTTAGTGTTGAAAAACCACTTTTCGCACTTGTGTTAGTGTTGAAAAACCACTTTTCGCACTTGTGTTAGTGTTGAAAAACCACTTTTCGCACTTGTGTTGGTGCAGGAAACCACTTTTGCACTTGTATTAGTGTGGAAAAACCACTTTTTGCACTTGTGTTAGTGTTGAAAAACCACTTTTCGCACTTGTGTTAGTGTTGAAAAACCACTTTTCGCACTTGTGTTAGTGTTGAAAAACCACTTTTCGCACTTGTGTTAGTGTTGAAAAACCACTTTTCGCACTTGTGTTGGTGCAGGAAACCACTTTTGCACTTGTATTAGCGTGGAAAAACCACTTTTCGCACTTGTGTTAGTGTTGAAAAACCACTTTTCGCACTTGTGTTAGTGTTGAAAAACCACTTTTCGCACTTGTGTTGGTGCAGGAAACCACTTTTGCACTTGTATTAGTGTGGAAAAAACACTTTTTGCACTTGTGATAGTGTTGAAAAACCACTTTTCGCACTTGTGTTAGTGTTGAAAAACCACTTTTCGCACTTGTGTTAGTGTTGAAAAACCACTTTTCGCACTTGTGTTAGTGTTGAAAAACCACTTTTCGCACTTGTGTTGGTGCAGGAAACCACTTTTGCACTTGTATTAGTGTGGAAAAAACACTTTTTGTACTTGTGATAGTGTTGAAAAACCACTTTTTGCACTTGTGTTAGTGTTGAAAATACACTTTTCGCACTTGTGTTAGTGTTGAAAAACCACTTTTCGCACTTGTGTTAGTGTTGAAAAACCACATTTCGCACTTGTGTTGGTGCAGGAAACCACTTTTGCACTTGTATTGGTGTGGAAAAAACACTTTTTGCACTTGTGATAGTGTTGAAAAACCACTTTTCGCACTTGTGTTAGTGTTGAAAAACCACTTTTCGCACTTGTGTTGGTGCAGGAAACCACTTTTGCACTTGTATTAGTGTGGAAAAAACCACTTTTCGCAATTGTGTTAGTGTTGAAAAACCACTTTTCGCACTTGTGTTAGTGTTGAAAAACCACTTTTCGCACTTGTGTTGGTGCAGGAAACCACTTTTGCACTTGTATTAGTGTGGAAAAAACACTTTTTGCACTTGTGATAGTGTTGAAAAACCACTTTTCGCACTTGTGTTAGTGTTGAAAAACCACTTTTCGCACTTGTGTTAGTGTTGAAAAACCACTTTTCGCACTTGTGTTAGTGTTGAAAAACCATATTTCGCACTTGTGTTGGTGCAGGAAACCACTTTTGCACTTGTATTAGTGTGGAAACACCACTTTTCACACTTATGTTAGTGTTGAAAATCCACTTTTCGCACTTGTGTTAGTGTTGAAAAACCACATTTCGCACTTTTGTTGGTGCAGGAAACCACTTTTGCACTTGCATTAGTGTGGCAAAACCACTTTTCGCACTTGTGTTAGTGTTGAAAAACCACTTTTCGCACTTGTGTTAGTGTTGAAAAACCACTTTTCGCACTTGTGTTGGTGCAGGAAACCACTTTTGCACTTGTATTAGTGTGGAAAAAACACTTCTTGCACTTGTGATAGTGTTGAAAAACCACTTTTCGCACTTGTGTTAGTGTTGAAAAACCACTTTTCGCACTTGTGTTGGTGCAGGAAACCACTTTTGCACTTGTATTAGTGTGGAAAAACCACTTTTTGCACTTGTGTTAATGTTGAAAAACCACTTTTCGCACTTGTGTTAGTGTTGAAAAACCACTTTTCGCACTTGTGTTGGTGCAGGAAACCACTTTTGCACTTGTATTAGTGTGGAAAAAACACTTTTTGCACTTGTGATAGTGTTGAAAAACCACTTTTTGCACTTGTGTTAGTGTTGAAAAACCACTTTTCGCACTTGTGTTGGTGCAGGAAACCACTTTTGCCCTTGTATTAGTGTGGAAAAAACACTTTTGGCACTTGTGATAGTGTTGAAAAACCACTTTTCGCACTTGTGTTAGTGTTGAAAAACCACTTTTCGCACTTGTGTTGGTGCAGGAAACCACTTTTGCACTTGTATTAGTGTGGAAAAACCACTTTTTGCACTTGTTATAGTGTTGAAAAACCACTTTTCGCACTTGTGTTAGTGTTGAAAAACCACTTTTCGCACTTGTGTTGGTGCAGGAAACCACTTTTGCCCTTGTATTAGTGTGGAAAAACCACTTTTCGCACTTGTGTTGGTGCAGGAAACCACTTTTGCACTTGTATTAGTGTGGAAAAACCACTTTTCGCACTTGTGTTAGTGTTGAAAAACCACTTTTCGCATTTGTGTTAGTGTTGAAAAACCACTTTTCGCACTTGTGTTAGTGTTGAACAACCACTTTTCCCACTTGTGTTGGTGAGGAAAAACCACTTTTCGCACTTGTGTTGGTGCAGGAAACCACTTTTGCACTTGTATGAGTGAGGAAAAACCACTTTTCGCACTTGTGATAGTGTTGAAAAACCACTTTTCGCACTTGTGTTAGTGTTGAAAAACCACTTTTCGCACTTGTGTTGGTGCAGGAAAGCACTTTTGCACTTGTATTATTGTGGAAAAACACTTTTCGCACTTGTGTTAGTGTTGAAAAACCACTTTCCGCACTTGTGTTAGTGTTGAAAAACCACTTTTCGCACTTGTGTTAGTATTGAAAAACCACTTTTCGCACTTGTGTTGGTGCAGGAAACCACTTTTGCACTTGTATTAGTGTGGAAAAACACTTTTCGCACTTGTGTTAGTGTTGAAAAACCACTTTTCGCACTTGTGATAGTGTTGAAAAACCGCTTTTCGCACTTGTGTTAGTGTTGAAAAACCACTTTTCGCACTTGTGTTGGTGCAGAAAACCACTTTTGCACTTGTATTAGTGTGGAAAAAACACTTTTCGCACTTGTGTTAGTGTTGAAAAACCACTTTTCGCACTTGTGATAGTGTTGAAAAACCACTTTTCGCACTTGTGTTAGTGTCGAAAAACCACTTTTCGCACTTGTGTTGGTGCAGGAAACCACTTTTGCACTTGTATTAGTGTGGAAAAAACACTTTTTGCACTTGTGTTAGTGTTGAAAAACACTTTTCGCACTTGTGTTAGTGTTGAAAAACCACTTTTCGCACTTGTGTTAGTGTTGAAAAACCACTTTTCGCACTTGTGTTGGTGCAGGAAACCACTTTTGCACTTGTATTAGTGTGGAAAAAACACTTTTCGCACTTGTGTTAGTGTTGAAAAACCACTTTTCGCACTTGTGTTAGTGTTGAAAAACCACTTTTTGCACTTGTGTTGGTGCAGGAAACCACTTTTGCACTTGTATTAGTGTGGAAAAAACACTTTTTGCACTTGTGATAGTGTTGAAAAACCACTTTTCGCACTTGTGTTAGTGATGAAAAACCACTTTTCGCACTTGTGTTGGTGCAGGAAACCACTTTTGCACTTGTATTAGTGTGGAAAAAACAATTTTTGCACTTGTGATAGTGTTGAAAAACCACTTTTCGCACTTGTGTTAGTGTTGAAAAACCACGTTTCGCACTTGTGTTGGTGCAGGAAACCACTTTTGCACTTGTATTATTGTGGAAAAAACACTTTTTGCACTTGTGATAGTGTTGAAAAACCACTTTTCGCACTTGTGTTAGTGTTGAAAAACCACTTTTCGCACTTGTGTTGGAGTAGGTAACCACTTTTGCACTTGTATTAGTGTGGAAAAAACCACTTTTCGCACTTGTGTTAGTGTTGAAAAACCACTTTTCGCACTTGTGTTAGTGTTGAAAAACCACTTTTCGCACTTGTGTTGGTGCAGGAAACCACTTTTGCACTGGTATTAGTGTGGAAAAAAAAACTTTTGCACTTGTGATAGTGTTGAAAAACCACTTTTCGCACTTGTGTTAGTGTTGAAAAACCACTTTTCGCATTTGTGTTGGTGCAGGAAACCACTTTTGCACTTGTATTAGTGTGGAAAAACCACTTTTCGCACTTGTGTTAGTGTTGAAAAACCACTTTTCGCACTTGTGTTAGTGTTGAAAAACCACATTTCGCACTTGTGTTCGTGTAGAAAAACCATATTTCGCACTTGTGTTGGTGCAGGAAACACTTTTGCACTTGTATTAGTGTTGAAAAACCACTTTTCACACTTGTGTTAGTGTTGAAAAAACCACTTTTCGCACTTGTGTTGATGCAGGAAACCACTTTTGCACGTGCATTAGTGTGGAAAAACCACTTTTCGCACTTGTGTTAGTGTTGAAAAACCACTTTTTGCACTTGTGTTCGTGTTGAAAAACCACTTTTCGCACTTGTGTTGGTGCAGGAAACCACTTTTGCCCTTGTATTAGTGTGGGAAAAAACACTTTTTGCACTTGTGATAGTGTTGAAAAACCTACTTTTCGCACTTGTGTTAGTGTTGAAAAACCACTTTTCGCACTTGTGTTGGTGCAGGAAACCACTTTTGCACTTGTATTAGTGTGGAAAAACCACTTTTTGCACTTGTGTTAGTGTTGAAAAACCACTTTTCGCACTTGTGTTGGTGCAGGAAACCACTTTTGCACTTGTATTAGTGTGGAAAAAACACTTTTTGCACTTGTGATAGTGTTGAAAAAACCACTTTTTGCACCTTGTGTTAGTGTTGAAAAACGACTTTTCGCACTTGTGTTAGTGTTGAAAAACCACTTTCGCACTTGTGTTGGTGCATGGAAACCACTTTTGCACTTTGTATTAGTGTGGAAAAAACACTTTTTGCACTTGTGATAGTGTTGAAAAACCACTTTTTGCACTTGTGTTAGTGTTGAAAAACCACTTTTCGCACTGTGTTAGTGTTGAAAAACCACTTTTCGCACTTGTGTTGGTGCAGGAACCAATATTGCACTTGCATTAGTGTGGAAAAACCACTTTTCGCACTTTCGTTAGTGTTGAAAAACCACTTTTCGCACTTGTGTTAGTGTTGAAAAACCACTTTTCGCACTTGTGTTAGTGTTGAAAAACCACTTTTTGCACTTGTGTTAGTGTTGAAAAACCACTTTTCGCACTTGTGTTGGTGCAGGAAACCACTTTTGCACTTGTATTAGTGTGGAAAAAACACTTTTCGCAATTGTGTTAGTGTTGAAAAACCACTTTTTGCACTTGAGTTAGTGTTGAAAAACCACTTTTCGCACTTGTGTTGGTGCAGGAAACCACTTTTGCCCTTGTATTAGTGTGGAAAAAACACTTTTGGCACTTGTGATAGTGTTGAAAAACCACTTTTCGCACTTGTGTTAGTGTTGAAAAACCACTTTTCGCACTTGTGTTGGTGACAGGAAACCACTTTTGCACTTGTATTAGTGTGGAAAAACCAC
>NW_027618608.1:0-67000 GCF_964187855.1 Myxine glutinosa | reverse complement strand
ACTAACACAAGTGCGAAAAGTGGTTTTTCTACACTAATACAAGTGCAAAAGTGGTTTCCTGCACCAACACAAGTGCGAAAAGTGGTTTTTCAACACTAACACAAGTGCGAAAAGTGGTTTTTCAACACTAACACAAGTGCGAAAAGTGGTTTTTCAACACTAACACAAGTGCGAAAAGTGGTTTTTCAACACTAACACAAGTGCGAAAAGTGGTTTTCCCACACTAATACAAGTGCAAAAGTGGTTTCCTGCACCAACACAAGTGCGAAAAGTGGTTTTTCAACACTAACACAAGTGCGAAAAGTGGTTTTTCAACACTATCACAAATGCAAAAAGTGTTTTTTCCACACTAATACAAGTGCAAAAGTGGTTTCCTGCACCAACACAAGTGCGAAAAGTGGTTTTTCAACACTAACACAAGTGCGAAAAGTGGTTTTTCAACACTAACACAAGTGCGAAAAGTGTTTTTTCCACACTTATACAAGTGCAAAGGTGGTTTCCTGCACCAACAGAAGTGCGAAAAGTGGTTTTTCAACACTAACACAAGTGCGAAAAGTGGTTTTTCAACACTAACACAAGTGCAAAAAGTGGTTTTTCAACACTAACACAAGTGCGAAAAGTGGTTTTTCCACACTAATACAAGTGCAAAAGTGGTTTCCTGCACCAACACAAGTGCGAAAAGTGGTTTTTCAACACTAACACAAGTGCGCAAAGTGGTTTTTCAACACTAACACAAGTGCGAAAAGTGGTTTTTCAACACTAACACAAGTGCGAAAAGTGGTTTTTCAACACTAACACAAGTGCGAAAAGTGGTTTTTCAACACTAACACAAGTGCGAAAAGTGGTTTTTCAACACTAACACAAGTGCAAAAAGTGGTTTTTCAACACTAACACAAGTGCGAAAAGTGGTTTTTCCACACTAATACAAGTGCAAAAGTGGTTTCCTGCACCAACACAAGTGCGAAAAGTGGTTTTTCAACACTAACACAAGTGCGCAAAGTGGTTTTTCAACACTATCACAAGTGCAAAAAGTGTTTTTTCCACACTAATACAAGTGCAAAAGTGGTTTTTCCACACTAATACAAGTGCAAAAGTGGTTTCCTGCACCAACACAAGAGCGAAAAGTGGTTTTTCAACACTAACACAAGTGCAAAAAGTGGTTTTTCAACACTAACACAAGTGCGAAAAGTGGTTTTTCCACACTAATACAAGTGCAAAAGTGGTTTCCTGCACCAACACAAGTGCGAAAAGTGGTTTTTCAACACTAACACAAGTGCGAAAAGTGGTTTTTCAACACTAACACAAGTGCGAAAAAGTGTTTTTTCCAACACTAACACAAGTGCGAAAAGTGGTTTTTCCACACTAATACAAGTGCAAAAGTGGTTTCCTGCACCAACACAAGTGCGAAAAGTGGTTTTTCAACACTAACACTAGTGCAAAAAGTGGTTTTTCAACACTAACACAAATGCGAAAAGTGGTTTTTCAACACTAACACAAGTGCGAAAAGTGGTTTTTCCACACTAATACAAGTGTAAAAGTGGTTTCCTGCACCAACACAAGTGCGAAAAGTGGTTTTTCAACACTAACACGAGTGCGCAAAGTGCTTTTTCAACACTATCACAAGTGCAAAAAGTGTTTTTTCCACACTAATACAAGTGCAAAAGTGGTTTCCTGCACCAACACAAGTGCGAAAAGTGGTTTTTCAACACTAACACAAGTGCGAAAAGTGGTTTTTCAACACTAACACAAGTGCGAAAAGTGGTTTTTCCACACTAATACAAGTGCAAAAGTGGTTTCCTGCACCAACACAAGAGCGAAAAGTGGTTTTTCAACACTAACACAAGTGCAAAAAGTGGTTTTTCAACACCAACACAAGTGCAAAAAGTGTTTTTTCCACACGAATACAAGTGCAAAAGTGGTTTTCTGCACCAACACAAGTGCAAAAAGTGGTTTTTCAACACTAACACAAGTGCGAAAAGTGGTTTTTCAACACTAACACAAGTGCGAAAAGTGGTTTTTCAACACTAACACAAGTGCGAAAAGTGGTTTTTCAACACTATCATAATTGCGAAAAGTGGTTTTTCAACACTAACACAAGTGCGCAAAGTGGTTTTTCAACACTATCATAAGTGCAAAAAGTGGTTTTTCAACACTAACACAAGTGCGAAAAGTGGTTTTTCAACACTAACACAAGTGCGAAAAGTGGTTTTTCAACACCAACACAAGTGCAAAAAGTGTTTTTTTCCACACTAATACAAGTGCAAAAGTGGTTTCCTGCACCAACACAAGTGCGAAAAGTGGTTTTTCAACACTAACACAAGTGCGAAAAGTGGTTTTTCAACACTAACACAAGTGCGAAAAGTGGTTTTTCCACACTAATACAAGTGCAAAAGTGGTTTCCTGCACCAACACAAGTGCGAAAAGTGGTTTTTCAACACTAACACAAGTGCGAAAAGTGGTTTTTCTACACTAATACAAGTGCAAAAGTGGTTTCCTGCACCAACACAAGTGCGAAAAGTGGTTTTTCAACACTAACACAAGTGCGAAAAGTGGTTTTTCAACACTAACACAAGTGCGAAAAGTGGTTTTTCAACACTAACACAAGTGCGAAAAGTGGTTTTTCAACACTAACACAAGTGCGAAAAGTGGTTTTCCCACACTAATACAAGTGCAAAAGTGGTTTCCTGCACCAACACAAGTGCGAAAAGTGGTTTTTCAACACTAACACAAGTGCGCAAAGTGGTTTTTCAACACTATCACAAGTGCAAAAAGTGTTTTTTCCACATTAATACAAGTGCAAAAGTGGTTTCCTGCACCAACACAAGTGCGAAAAGTGGTTTTTCAACACTAACACAAGTGCAAAAAGTGGTTTTTCAACACTAACACAAGTGCGAAAAGTGGTTTTTCCACACTAATACAAGTGCAAAAGTGGTTTCCTGCACCAACACAAGAGCGAAAAGTGGTTTTTCAACACTAACACAAGTGCGAAAAGTGGTTTTTCAACACCAACACAAGTGCAAAAAGTGTTTTTTCCACACGAATACAAGTGCAAAAGTGGTTTTCTGCACCAACACAAGTGCAAAAAGTGGTTTTTCAACACTAACACAAGTGCGAAAAGTGGTTTTTCAACACTAACACAAGTGCGAAAAGTGGTTTTTCAACACTAACACAAGTGCGAAAAGTCGTTTTTCAACACTATCATAAGTGCGAAAAGTGGTTTTTCAACACTAACACAAGTGCGCAAAGTGGTTTTTCAACACTATCATAAGTGCAAAAAGTGTTTTTTCCACACTAATACAAGTGCAAAAGTGGTTTCCTGCACCAACACAAGTGCAAAAAGTGGTTTTTCAACACTAACACGAGTGCGCAAAGTGCTTTTTCAACACTATCACAAGTGCAAAAAGTGTTTTTTCCACACTAATACAAGTGCAAAAGTGGTTTCCTGCACCAACACAAGTGCGAAAAGTGGTTTTTCAACACTAACACAAGTGCGAAAAGTGGTTTTTCAACACTAACACAAGTGCGAAAAGTGGTTTTTCCACACTAATACAAGTGCAAAAGTGGTTTCCTGCACCAACACAAGAGCGAAAAGTGGTTTTTCAACACTAACACAAGTGCAAAAAGTGGTTTTTCAACACCAACACAAGTGCAAAAAGTGTTTTTTCCACACGAATACAAGTGCAAAAGTGGTTTTCTGCACCAACACAAGTGCAAAAAGTGGTTTTTCAACACTAACACAAGTGCGAAAAGTGGTTTTTCAACACTAACACAAGTGCGAAAAGTGGTTTTTCAACACTAACACAAGTGCGAAAAGTGGTTTTTCAACACTATCATAATTGCGAAAAGTGGTTTTTCAACACTAACACAAGTGCGCAAAGTGGTTTTTCAACACTATCATAAGTGCAAAAAGTGGTTTTTCAACACTAACACAAGTGCGAAAAGTGGTTTTTCAACACTAACACAAGTGCGAAAAGTGGTTTTTCAACACCAACACAAGTGCAAAAAGTGTTTTTTTCCACACTAATACAAGTGCAAAAGTGGTTTCCTGCACCAACACAAGTGCGAAAAGTGGTTTTTCAACACTAACACAAGTGCGAAAAGTGGTTTTTCAACACTAACACAAGTGCGAAAAGTGGTTTTTCCACACTAATACAAGTGCAAAAGTGGTTTCCTGCACCAACACAAGTGCGAAAAGTGGTTTTTCAACACTAACACAAGTGCGAAAAGTGGTTTTTCTACACTAATACAAGTGCAAAAGTGGTTTCCTGCACCAACACAAGTGCGAAAAGTGGTTTTTCAACACTAACACAAGTGCGAAAAGTGGTTTTTCAACACTAACACAAGTGCGAAAAGTGGTTTTTCAACACTAACACAAGTGCGAAAAGTGGTTTTTCAACACTAACACAAGTGCGAAAAGTGGTTTTCCCACACTAATACAAGTGCAAAAGTGGTTTCCTGCACCAACACAAGTGCGAAAAGTGGTTTTTCAACACTAACACAAGTGCGCAAAGTGGTTTTTCAACACTATCACAAGTGCAAAAAGTGTTTTTTCCACATTAATACAAGTGCAAAAGTGGTTTCCTGCACCAACACAAGTGCGAAAAGTGGTTTTTCAACACTAACACAAGTGCAAAAAGTGGTTTTTCAACACTAACACAAGTGCGAAAAGTGGTTTTTCCACACTAATACAAGTGCAAAAGTGGTTTCCTGCACCAACACAAGAGCGAAAAGTGGTTTTTCAACACTAACACAAGTGCGAAAAGTGGTTTTTCAACACCAACACAAGTGCAAAAAGTGTTTTTTCCACACGAATACAAGTGCAAAAGTGGTTTTCTGCACCAACACAAGTGCAAAAAGTGGTTTTTCAACACTAACACAAGTGCGAAAAGTGGTTTTTCAACACTAACACAAGTGCGAAAAGTGGTTTTTCAACACTAACACAAGTGCGAAAAGTCGTTTTTCAACACTATCATAAGTGCGAAAAGTGGTTTTTCAACACTAACACAAGTGCGCAAAGTGGTTTTTCAACACTATCATAAGTGCAAAAAGTGTTTTTTCCACACTAATACAAGTGCAAAAGTGGTTTCCTGCACCAACACAAGTGCAAAAAGTGGTTTTTCAACACTAACACAAGTGCGAAAAGTGGTTTTCTACACTAATACAAGTGCAAAAGTGGTTTCCTGCACCAACACAAGTGCGAAAAGTGGTTTTTCAACACTAACACAAGTGCGAAAAGTGGTTTCCTGCACCAACACAAGTGCGAAAAGTGGTTTTTCAACACTAACACGAGTGCGCAAAGTGGTTTTTCAACACTATCACAAGTGCAAAAAGTGTTTTTTCCACACTAATACAAGTGCAAAAGTGGTTTCCTGCACCAACACAAGTGCGAAAAGTGGTTTTTCAACACTAACACAAGTGCGAAAAGTGGTTTTTCAACACTAACACAAGTGCGAAAAGTGGTTTTTCCACACTAATACTAGTGCAAAAGTGGTTTCCTGCACCAACACAAGAGCGAAAAGTGGTTTTTCAACACTAACACAAGTGCGAAAAGTGGTTTTTCAACACCAACACAAGTGCAAAAAGTGTTTTTTCCACACGAATACAAGTGCAAAAGTGGTTTTCTGCACCAACACAAGTGCAAAAAGTGGTTTTTCAACACTAACACAAGTGCGAAAAGTGGTTTTTCAACACTAACACAAGTGCGAAAAGTGGTTTTTCAACACTAACACAAGTGCGAAAAGTGGTTTTTCAACACTATCATAATTGCGAAAAGTGGTTTTTCAACACTAACACAAGTGCGCAAAGTGGTTTTTCAACACTATCATAAGTGCAAAAAGTGGTTTTTCAACACTAACACAAGTGCGAAAAGTGGTTTTTCAACACTAACACAAGTGCGAAAAGTGGTTTTTCAACACCAACACAAGTGCAAAAAGTGTTTTTTTCCACACTAATACAAGTGCAAAAGTGGTTTCCTGCACCAACACAAGTGCGAAAAGTGGTTTTTCAACACTAACACAAGTGCGAAAAGTGGTTTTTCAACACTAACACAAGTGCGAAAAGTGGTTTTTCCACACTAATACAAGTGCAAACGTGGTTTCCTGCACCAACACAAGTGCGAAAAGTGGTTTTTCAACACTAACACAAGTGCGAAAAGTGGTTTTTCTACACTAATACAAGTGCAAAAGTGGTTTCCTGCACCAACACAAGTGCGAAAAGTGGTTTTTCAACACTAACACAAGTGCGAAAAGTGGTTTTTCAACACTAACACAAGTGCGAAAAGTGGTTTTTCAACACTAACACAAGTGCGAAAAGTGGTTTTTCAACACTAACACAAGTGCGAAAAGTGGTTTTTCCACACTAATACAAGTGCAAAAGTGGTTTCCTGCACCAACACAAGTGCGAAAAGTGGTTTTTCAACACTAACACAAGTGCGCAAAGTGGTTTTTCAACACTATCACAAGTGCAAAAAGTGTTTTTTCCACACTAATACAAGTGCAAAAGTGGTTTCCTGCACCAACACAAGTGCGAAAAGTGGTTTTTCAACACTAACACAAGTGCGAAAAGTGGTTTTTCAACACTAACACAAGTGCGAAAAGTGGTTTTTCCACTCTAATACAAGTGCAAAAGTGGTTTCCTGCACCAACACAAGAGCGAAAAGTGGTTTTTCAACACTAACACAAGTGCGAAAAGTGGTTTTTCAACACTAACACGAGTGCGCAAAGTGGTTTTTCAACACTATCACAAGTGCAAAAAGTGTTTTTTCCACACTAATACAAGTGCAAAAGTGGTTTCCTGCACCAACACAAGTGCGAAAAGTGGTTTTTCAACACTAACACAAGTGCGAAAAGTGGTTTTTCAACACTAACACAAGTGCGAAAAGTGGTTTTTCCACACTAATACTAGTGCAAAAGTGGTTTCCTGCACCAACACAAGAGCGAAAAGTGGTTTTCAACACTAACACAAGTGCGAAAAGTGGTTTTTCAACACCAACACAAGTGCAAAAAGTGTTTTTTCCACACGAATACAAGTGCAAAAGTGGTTTTCTGCACCAACACAAGTGCAAAAAGTGGTTTTTCAACACTAACACAAGTGCGAAAAGTGGTTTTTCAACACTAACACAAGTGCGAAAAGTGGTTTTTCAACACTAACACAAGTGCGAAAAGTGGTTTTTCAACACTATCATAATTGCGAAAAGTGTTTTTTCAACACTAACACAAGTGCGCAAAGTGGTTTTTCAACACTATCATAAGTGCAAAAAGTGGTTTTTCAACACTAACACAAGTGCGAAAAGTGGTTTTTCAACACTAACACAAGTGCGAAAAGTGGTTTTTCAACACCAACACAAGTGCAAAAAGTGTTTTTTTCCACACTAATACAAGTGCAAAAGTGGTTTCCTGCACCAACACAAGTGCGAAAAGTGGTTTTTCAACACTAACACAAGTGCGAAAAGTGGTTTTTCAACACTAACACAAGTGCGAAAAGTGGTTTTTCCACACTAATACAAGTGCAAAAGTGGTTTCCTGCACCAACACAAGTGCGAAAAGTGGTTTTTCAACACTAACACAAGTGCGAAAAGTGGTTTTTCTACACAAATACAAGTGCAAAAGTGGTTTCCTGCACCAATACAAGTGCGAAAAGTGGTTTTTCAACACTAACACAAGTGCGAAAAGTGGTTTTTCAACACTAACACAAGTGCGAAAAGTGGTTTTTCAACACTAACACAAGTGCGAAAAGTGGTTTTTCAACACTAACACAAGTGCGAAAAGTGGTTTTTCCACACTAATACAAGTGCAAAAGTGGTTTCCTGCACCAACACAAGTGCGAAAAGTGGTTTTTCAACACTAACACAAGTGCGCAAAGTGGTTTTTCAACACTATCACAAGTGCAAAAAGTGTTTTTTCCACACTAATACAAGTGCAAAAGTGGTTTCCTGCACCAACACAAGTGCGAAAAGTGGTTTTTCAACACTAACACACGTGCGAAAAGTGGTTTTTCAACACTAACACAAGTGCGAAAAGTGGTTTTTCCACTCTAATACAAGTGCAAAAGTGGTTTCCTGCACCAACACAAGAGCGAAAAGTGGTTTTTCAACACTAACACAAGTGCGAAAAGTGGTTTTTCAACACCAACACAAGTGCAAAAAGTGTTTTTTCCACACGAATACAAGTGCAAAAGTGGTTTTCTGCACCAACACAAGTGCAAAAAGTGGTTTTTCAACACTAACACAAGTGCGAAAAGTGGTTTTTCAACACTAACACAAGTGCGAAAAGTGGTTTTTCAACACTAACACAAGTGCGAAAAGTGGTTTTTCAACACTATCATAAGTGCGAAAAGTGGTTTTTCAACACAAACACAAGTGCGCAAAGTGGTTTTTCAACACTATCATAAGTGCAAAAAGTGTTTTTTCCACACTAATACAAGTGCAAAAGTGGTTTCCTGCACCAACACAAGTGCAAAAAGTGGTTTTTCAACACTAACACAAGTGCGAAAAGTGGTTTTTCTACACTAATACAAGTGCAAAAGTGGTTTCCTGCACCAACACAAGTGCGAAAAGTGGTTTTTCAACACTAACACAAGTGCGAAAAGTGGTTTTTCAACACTAACACAAGTGCGAAAAGTGGTTTTTCAACACTAACACAAGTGCGAAAAGTGGTTTTTCAACACTAACACAAGTGCGAAAAGTGGTTTTTCCACACTAATACAAGTGCAAAAGTGGTTTCCTGCACCAACACAAGTGCGAAAAGTGGTTTTTCAACACTAACACAAGTGCGCAAAGTGGTTTTTCAACACTATCACAAGTGCAAAAAGTGTTTTTTCCACACTAATACAAGTGCAAAAGTGATTTCCTGCACCAACACAAGTGCGAAAAGTGGTTTTTCAACACTAACACAAGTGCGAAAAGTGGTTTTTCAACACTAACACAAGTGCGAAAAGTGGTTTTTCCACACTAATACAAGTGCAAAAGTGGTTTCCAGCACCAACACAAGTGCGAAAAGTGGTTTTTCAACACTAACACAAGTGCGAAAAGTGGTTTTTCAACACCAACACAAGTGCAAAAAGTGTTTTTTCCACACGAATACAAGTGCAAAAGTGGTTTTCTGCACCAACACAAGTGCAAAAAGTGGTTTTTCAACACTAACACAAGTGCGAAAAGTGGTTTTTCAACACTAACACAAGTGCGAAAAGTGGTTTTTCAACACTAACACAAGTGCGAAAAGTGGTTTTTCAACACTATCATAAGTGCGAAAAGTGGTTTTTCAACACTAACACAAGTGCGCAAAGTGGTTTTTCAACACTATCATAAGTGCAAAAAGTGTTTTTTCCACACTAATACAAGTGCAAAAGTGGTTTCCTGCACCAACACAAGTGCGAAAAGTGGTTTTTCAACACTAACACAAGTGCGAAAAGTGGTTTTTCTACACTAATACAAGTGCAAAAGTGGTTTCCTGCACCAACACAAGTGCGAAAAGTGGTTTTTCAACACCAACACAAGTGCGAAAAGTGGTTTTTCAACACTAACACAAGTGCGAAAAGTGGTTTTTCAACACTAACACAAGTGCAAAAAGTGGTTTTTCAACACTAACACAAGTGCGAAAAGTGGTTTTTCCACACTAATACAAGTGCAAAAGTGGTTTCCTGCACCAACACAAGTGCGAAAAGTGGTTTTTCAACACTAACACAAGTGCGAAAAGTGGTTTTTCAACACTAACACAAGTGCGAAAAGTGTTTTTTCAACACTAACACAAGTGCAAAAAGTGGTTTTTCCACACTAATACAAGTGCAAAAGTGTTTTCCTGCACCAACACAAGTGCGAAAAGTGGTTTTTCAACACTAACACTAGTGCAAAAAGTGGTTTTTCAACACTAACACAAATGCGAAAAGTGGTTTTTCAACACTAACACAAGTGCGAAAAGTGTTTTTTCAACACTAACACAAGTGCGAAAAGTGGTTTTTCCACACTAATACAAGTGCAAAAGTGGTTTCCTGCACCAACACAAGTGCGAAAAGTGGTTTTTCAACACCAACACAAGTGCGAAAAGTGGTTTTTCAACACTAACACAAGTGCGAAAAGTGGTTTTTCAACACTAACACAAGTGCGAAAAGTGGTTTTTCAACACTAACACAAGTGCAAAAAGTGGTTTTTCCACACTAATACAAGTGCAAAAGTGGTTTCCTGCACCAGCACAAGTTTGAAAAGTGGTTTTTCAACACTAACACAAGTGCGCAAAGTGGTTTTTCAACACTATCACAAGTGCAAAAAGAGTTTTTTCAACACTAATACAAGCGCAAAAGTGGTTTCCTGCAACAACATAAGTGCGAAAAGTGGTTTTTCAACACTAACACAAGTGCGAAAAGTGGTTTTTCAACACTAACACAAGTGCGAAAAGTGGTTTTTCCACACTAATACAAGTGTAAAAGCGGTTTCCTGCACCAACACAAGTGGAAAAGTGGTTTTTCAACACCAACACAAGTGCAAAAAGTGTTTTTTCCACACGAATACAAGTGCAAAAGTGGTTTTCTGCACCAACACAAGTGCAAAAAGTGGTTTTTCAACACTAACACAAGTGCGAAAAGTGGTTTTTCAACACTAACACAAGTGCGAAAAGTGGTTTTTCAACACTAACACAAGTGCGAAAAGTGGTTTTTCAACACTATCATAATTGCGAAAAGTGGTTTTTCAACACTAACACAAGTGCGCAAAGTGGTTTTTCAACACTATCATAAGTGCAAAAAGTGGTTTTTCAACACTAACACAAGTGCGAAAAGTGGTTTTTCAACACTAACACAAGTGCGAAAAGTGGTTTTTCAACACCAACACAAGTGCAAAAAGTGTTTTTTTCCACACTAATACAAGTGCAAAAGTGGTTTCCTGCACCAACACAAGTGCGAAAAGTGGTTTTTCAACACTAACACAAGTGCGAAAAGTGGTTTTTCAACACTAACACAAGTGCGAAAAGTGGTTTTTCCACACTAATACAAGTGCAAAAGTGGTTTCCTGCACCAACACAAGTGCGAAAAGTGGTTTTTCAACACTAACACAAGTGCGAAAAGTGGTTTTTCTACACTAATACAAGTGCAAAAGTGGTTTCCTGCACCAACACAAGTGCGAAAAGTGGTTTTTCAACACTAACACAAGTGCGAAAAGTGGTTTTTCAACACTAACACAAGTGCGAAAAGTGGTTTTTCAACACTAACACAAGTGCGAAAAGTGGTTTTTCAACACTAACACAAGTGCGAAAAGTGGTTTTTCCACACTAATACAAGTGCAAAAGTGGTTTCCTGCACCAACACAAGTGCGAAAAGTGGTTTTTCAACACTAACACAAGTGCGCAAAGTGGTTTTTCAACACTATCACAAGTGCAAAAAGTGTTTTTTCCACACTAATACAAGTGCAAAAGTGGTTTCCTGCACCAACACAAGTGCGAAAAGTGGTTTTTCAACACTAACACAAGTGCGAAAAGTGGTTTTTCAACACTAACACAAGTGCGAAAAGTGGTTTTTCCACTCTAATACAAGTGCAAAAGTGGTTTCCTGCACCAACACAAGAGCGAAAAGTGGTTTTTCAACACTAACACAAGTGCGAAAAGTGGTTTTTCAACACTAACACGAGTGCGCAAAGTGGTTTTTCAACACTATCACAAGTGCAAAAAGTGTTTTTTCCACACTAATACAAGTGCAAAAGTGGTTTCCTGCACCAACACAAGTGCGAAAAGTGGTTTTTCAACACTAACACAAGTGCGAAAAGTGGTTTTTCAACACTAACACAAGTGCGAAAAGTGGTTTTTCCACACTAATACTAGTGCAAAAGTGGTTTCCTGCACCAACACAAGAGCGAAAAGTGGTTTTTCAACACTAACACAAGTGCGAAAAGTGGTTTTTCAACACCAACACAAGTGCAAAAAGTGTTTTTTCCACACGAATACAAGTGCAAAAGTGGTTTTCTGCACCAACACAAGTGCAAAAAGTGGTTTTTCAACACTAACACAAGTGCGAAAAGTGGTTTTTCAACACTAACACAAGTGCGAAAAGTGGTTTTTCAACACTAACACAAGTGCGAAAAGTGGTTTTTCAACACTATCATAATTGCGAAAAGTGGTTTTTCAACACTAACACAAGTGTGCAAAGTGGTTTTTCAACACTATCATAAGTGCAAAAAGTGGTTTTTCAACACTAACACAAGTGCGAAAAGTGGTTTTTCAACACTAACACAAGTGCGAAAAGTGGTTTTTCAACACCAACACAAGTGCAAAAAGTGTTTTTTTCCACACTAATACAAGTGCAAAAGTGGTTTCCTGCACCAACACAAGTGCGAAAAGTGGTTTTTCAACACTAACACAAGTGCGAAAAGTGGTTTTTCAACACTAACACAAGTGCGAAAAGTGGTTTTTCCACACTAATACAAGTGCAAAAGTGGTTTCCTGCACCAACACAAGTGCGAAAAGTGGTTTTTCAACACTAACACAAGTGCGAAAAGTGGTTTTTCTACACAAATACAAGTGCAAAAGTGGTTTCCTGCACCAACACAAGTGCGAAAAGTGGTTTTTCAACACTAACACAAGTGCGAAAAGTGGTTTTTCAACACTAACACAAGTGCGAAAAGTGGTTTTTCAACACTAACACAAGTGCGAAAAGTGGTTTTTCAACACTAACACAAGTGCGAAAAGTGGTTTTTCCACACTAATACAAGTGCAAAAGTGGTTTCCTGCACCAACACAAGTGCGAAAAGTGGTTTTTCAACACTAACACAAGTGCGCAAAGTGGTTTTTCAACACTATCACAAGTGCAAAAAGTGTTTTTTCCACACTAATACAAGTGCAAAAGTGGTTTCCTGCACCAACACAAGTGCGAAAAGTGGTTTTTCAACACTAACACAAGTGCGAAAAGTGGTTTTTCAACACTAACACAAGTGCGAAAAGTGGTTTTTCCACTCTAATACAAGTGCAAAAGTGGTTTCCTGCACCAACACAAGAGCGAAAAGTGGTTTTTCAACACTAACACAAGTGCGAAAAGTGGTTTTTCAACACCAACACAAGTGCAAAAAGTGTTTTTTCCACACGAATACAAGTGCAAAAGTGGTTTTCTGCACCAACACAAGTGCAAAAAGTGGTTTTTCAACACTAACACAAGTGCGAAAAGTGGTTTTTCAACACTAACACAAGTGCGAAAAGTGGTTTTTCAACACTAACACAAGTGCGAAAAGTGGTTTTTCAACACTATCATAAGTGCGAAAAGTGGTTTTTCAACACAAACACAAGTGCGCAAAGTGGTTTTTCAACACTATCATAAGTGCAAAAAGTGTTTTTTCCACACTAATACAAGTGCAAAAGTGGTTTCCTGCACCAACACAAGTGCAAAAAGTGGTTTTTCAACACTAACACAAGTGCGAAAAGTGGTTTTTCTACACTAATACAAGTGCAAAAGTGGTTTCCTGCACCAACACAAGTGCGAAAAGTGGTTTTTCAACACTAACACAAGTGCGAAAAGTGGTTTTTCAACACTAACACAAGTGCGAAAAGTGGTTTTTCAACACTAACACAAGTGCGAAAAGTGGTTTTTCAACACTAACACAAGTGCGAAAAGTGGTTTTTCCACACTAATACAAGTGCAAAAGTGGTTTCCTGCACCAACACAAGTGCGAAAAGTGGTTTTTCAACACTAACACAAGTGCGCAAAGTGGTTTTTCAACACTATCACAAGTGCAAAAAGTGTTTTTTCCACACTAATACAAGTGCAAAAGTGATTTCCTGCACCAACACAAGTGCGAAAAGTGGTTTTTCAACACTAACACAAGTGCGAAAAGTGGTTTTTCAACACTAACACAAGTGCGAAAAGTGGTTTTTCCACACTAATACAAGTGCAAAAGTGGTTTCCTGCACCAACACAAGAGCGAAAAGTGGTTTTTCAACACTAACACAAGTGCGAAAAGTGGTTTTTCAACACCAACACAAGTGCAAAAAGTGTTTTTTCCACACGAATACAAGTGCAAAAGTGGTTTTCTGCACCAACACAAGTGCAAAAAGTGGTTTTTCAACACTAACACAAGTGCGAAAAGTGGTTTTTCAACACTAACACAAGTGCGAAAAGTGGTTTTTCAACACTAACACAAGTGCGAAAAGTGGTTTTTCAACACTATCATAAGTGCGAAAAGTGGTTTTTCAACACTAACACAAGTGCGCAAAGTGGTTTTTCAACACTATCATAAGTGCAAAAAGTGTTTTTTCCACACTAATACAAGTGCAAAAGTGGTTTCCTGCACCAACACAAGTGCGAAAAGTGGTTTTTCAACACTAACACAAGTGCGAAAAGTGGTTTTTCTACACTAATACAAGTGCAAAAGTGGTTTCCTCCACCAACACAAGTGCGAAAAGTGGTTTTTCAACACCAACACAAGTGCGAAAAGTGGTTTTTCAACACTAACACAAGTGCGAAAAGTGGTTTTTCAACACTAACACAAGTGCAAAAAGTGGTTTTTCAACACTAACACAAGTGCGAAAAGTGGTTTTTCCACACTAATACAAGTGCAAAAGTGGTTTCCTGCACCAACACAAGTGCGAAAAGTGGTTTTTCAACACTAACACAAGTGCGAAAAGTGGTTTTTCAACACTAACACAAGTGCGAAAAGTGTTTTTTCAACACTAACACAAGTGCAAAAAGTGGTTTTTCCACACTAATACAAGTGCAAAAGTGGTTTCCTGCACCAACACAAGTGCGAAAAGTGGTTTTTCAACACTAACACTAGTGCAAAAAGTGGTTTTTCAACACTAACACAAATGCGAAAAGTGGTTTTTCAACACTAACACAAGTGCGAAAAGTGTTTTTTCAACACTAACACAAGTGCGAAAAGTGGTTTTTCCACACTAATACAAGTGCAAAAGTGGTTTCCTGCACCAACACAAGTGCGAAAAGTGGTTTTTCAACACCAACACAAGTGCGAAAAGTGGTTTTTCAACACTAACACAAGTGCGAAAAGTGGTTTTTCAACACTAACACAAGTGCGAAAAGTGGTTTTTCAACACTAACACAAGTGCAAAAAGTGGTTTTTCCACACTAATACAAGTGCAAAAGTGGTTTCCTGCACCAGCACAAGTTCGAAAAGTGGTTTTTCAACACTAACACAAGTGCGCAAAGTGGTTTTTCAACACTATCACAAGTGCAAAAAGAGTTTTTTCAACACTAATACAAGCGCAAAAGTGGTTTCCTGCAACAACATAAGTGCGAAAAGTGGTTTTTCAACACTAACACAAGTGCGAAAAGTGGTTTTTCAACACTAACACAAGTGCGAAAAGTGGTTTTTCCACACTAATACAAGTGTAAAAGCGGTTTCCTGCACCAACACAAGTGGAAAAGTGGTTTTTCAACACTAACACAAGTGCAAAAAGTGGTTTTTCAACACTATCACAAGTTCGAAAAGTGGTTTTTCCACACGAAGACAAGTGCAAAAGTGGTTTTCCTGCACCAACACAAGTGCGAAAAGTGGTTTTTCAACACTAACACAAGTGCGAAAAGTGGTTTTTCAACACTATCACAAGTGCAAAAAGTGGTTTTTCAACACTATCACAAGTGCAAAAAGTGTTTTTTCCACACTAATACAAGTGCAAAAGTGGTTTCCTGCACCAACACAAGTGCGAAAAGTGGTTTTTCAACACAAACACAAGTGCGAAAAGTGGTTTTTCAACACTAACACAAGTGCGAAAAGTGGTTTTTCAACACTATCACAAGTGCAAAAAGTGTTTTTTCCACACTAATACAAGTGCAAAAGTGGTTTCCTGCACCAACACAAGTGCGAAAAGTGGTTTTTCAACACTATAACAAGTGCAAAAAGTGTTTTTTCCACACTAATACAACTGCAAAAGTGGTTACCTGCACCAACACAAGTGCGAAAAGTGGTTTTTCAACACAAACACAAGTGCGAAAAGTGGTTTTTCAACACTAACACAAGTGCGAAAAGTGGTTTTTCAACACTATCACAAGTGCAAAAAGTGTTTTTTCCACACTAATACAAGTGCAAAAGTGGTTTCCTGCACCAACACAAGTGCGAAAAGTGGTTTTTCAACACTAACACAAGTGCGAAAAGTGGTTTTTCAACACCAACACAAGTGCAAAAAGTGTTTTTTCCACACTAATACAAGTGCAAAAGTGGTTTCTGCACCAACACAAGTGCGAAAAGTGGTTTCTGCACCAACACAAGTGCGAAAAGTGGTTTTTCAACACTAACACAAGTGCGAAAAGTGGTTTTCAACACTAACACAAGTGCGAAAAGTGGTTTTTCAACAATAACACAAGTGCGAAAAGTGGTTTTTCAACACTAACACAAGTGCGAAAAGTGGTTTTTCAACACTAACACAAGTGCGAAAAGTGGTTTTTCAACACTATCATAAGTGCGAAAAGTGTTTTTTCAACACTAACACAAGTGCGCAAAGTGGTTTTTCAACACTATCATAAGTGCAAAAAGTGTTTTTTCCACACTAATACAAGTGCAAAAGTGGTTTCCTGCACCAACACAAGTGCGAAAAGTGGTTTTTCAACACTAACACAAGTGCGAAAAGTGGTTTTTCAACACTATCACAAATGCAAAAAGTGTTTTTTCCACACTAATACAAGTGCAAAAGTGGTTTCCTGCACCAACACAAGTGCGAAAAGTGGTTTTTCAACACTAACATAAGTACGAAAAGTGGTTTTTCAACACTAACACAAGTGCGAAAAGTGTTTTTTCCACACTTATACAAGTGCAAAAGTGGTTTCCTGCACCAACACAAGTGCGAAAAGTTGTTTTTCAACACTAACACAAGTGCGAAATGTGTTTTTTCCACACTTATACAAGTGCAAAAGTGGTTTCCTGCACCAACACAAGTGCGAAAAGTGGTTTTTCAACACTAACACAAGTGCGAAAAGTTGTTTTACAACACTAACACAAGTGCAAAAAGTGGTTTTTCAACACTAACACAAGTGCGAAAAGTGGTTTTTCAACACTAACACAAGTGCGAAAAGTGGTTTTTCAACACTAACACAAGTGCGCAAAGTGGTTTTTCAACACTATCATAAGTGCAAAAAGTGGTTTTTCAACACTAACACAAGTGCGAAAAGTGGTTTTTCAACACTAACACAAGTGCGAAAAGTGGTTTTTCAACACCAACACAAGTGCAAAAAGTGTTTTTTTCCACACTAATACAAGTGCAAAAGTGGTTTCCTGCACCAACACAAGTGCGAAAAGTGGTTTTACAACACTAACACAAGTGCAAAAAGTGGTTTTTCAACACTAACACAAGTGCGAAAAGTGGTTTTTCAACACTAACACAAGTGCGAAAAGTGGTTTTTCAACACTAACACAAGTGCGCAAAGTGGTTTTTCAACACTATCATAAGTGCAAAAAGTGGTTTTTCAACACTAACACAAGTGCGAAAAGTGGTTTTTCAACACTAACACAAGTGCGAAAAGTGGTTTTTCAACACCAACACAAGTGCAAAAAGTGTTTTTTTCCACACTAATACAAGTGCAAAAGTGGTTTCCTGCACCAACACAAGTGCGAAAAGTGGTTTTTCAACACTAACACAAGTGCGAAAAGTGGTTTTTCAACACTAACACAAGTGCGAAAAGTGGTTTTACCACACTAATACAAGTGCAAAAGTGGTTTCCTGCACCAACACAAGTGCGAAAAGTGGTTTTTCAACACTAACACAAGTGCGAAAAGTGGTTTTTCTACACTAATACAAGTGCAAAAGTGGTTTCCTGCACCAACACAAGTGCGAAAAGTGGTTTTTCAACACTAACACAAGTGCGAAAAGTGGTTTTTCAACACTAACACAAGTGCGAAAAGTGGTTTTTCAACACTAACACAAGTGCGAAAAGTGGTTTTTCAACACTAACACAAGTGCGAAAAGTGGTTTTTCCACACTAATACAAGTGCAAAAGTGGTTTCCTGCACCAACACAAGTGCGAAAAGTGGTTTTTCAACACTAACACAAGTGCGCAAAGTGGTTTTTCAACACTATCACAAGTGCAAAAAGTGTTTTTTCCACACTAATACAAGTGCAAAAGTGGTTTCCTGCACCAACACAAGTGCGAAAAGTGGTTTTTCAACACTAACACAAGTGCGAAAAGTGGTTTTTCAACACTAACACAAGTGCGAAAAGTGGTTTTTCCACTCTAATACAAGTGCAAAAGTGGTTTCCTGCACCAACACAAGAGCGAAAAGTGGTTTTTCAACACTAACACAAGTGCGAAAAGTGGTTTTTCAACACTAACACGAGTGCGCAAAGTGGTTTTTCAACACTATCACAAGTGCAAAAAGTGTTTTTTCCACACTAATACAAGTGCAAAAGTGGTTTCCTGCACCAACACAAGTGCGAAAAGTGGTTTTTCAACACTAACACAAGTGCGAAAAGTGGTTTTTCAACACTAACACAAGTGCGAAAAGTGGTTTTTCCACACTAATACTAGTGCAAAAGTGGTTTCCTGCACCAACACAAGAGCGAAAAGTGGTTTTTCAACACTAACACAAGTGCGAAAAGTGGTTTTTCAACACCAACACAAGTGCAAAAAGTGTTTTTTCCACACGAATACAAGTGCAAAAGTGGTTTTCTGCACCAACACAAGTGCAAAAAGTGGTTTTTCAACACTAACACAAGTGCGAAAAGTGGTTTTTCAACACTAACACAAGTGCGAAAAGTGGTTTTTCAACACTAACACAAGTGCGAAAAGTGGTTTTTCAACACTATCATAATTGCGAAAAGTGGTTTTTCAACACTAACACAAGTGCGCAAAGTGGTTTTTCAACACTATCATAAGTGCAAAAAGTGGTTTTTCAACACTAACACAAGTGCGAAAAGTGGTTTTTCAACACTAACACAAGTGCGAAAAGTGGTTTTTCAACACCAACACAAGTGCAAAAAGTGTTTTTTTCCACACTAATACAAGTGCAAAAGTGGTTTCCTGCACCAACACAAGTGCGAAAAGTGGTTTTTCAACACTAACACAAGTGCGAAAAGTGGTTTTTCAACACTAACACAAGTGCGAAAAGTGGTTTTTCCACACTAATACAAGTGCAAAAGTGGTTTCCTGCACCAACACAAGTGCGAAAAGTGGTTTTTCAACACTAACACAAGTGCGAAAAGTGGTTTTTCTACACAAATACAAGTGCAAAAGTGGTTTCCTGCACCAACACAAGTGCGAAAAGTGGTTTTTCAACACTAACACAAGTGCGAAAAGTGGTTTTTCAACACTAACACAAGTGCGAAAAGTGGTTTTTCAACACTAACACAAGTGCGAAAAGTGGTTTTTCAACACTAACACAAGTGCGAAAAGTGGTTTTTCCACACTAATACAAGTGCAAAAGTGGTTTCCTGCACCAACACAAGTGCGAAAAGTGGTTTTTCAACACTAACACAAGTGCGCAAAGTGGTTTTTCAACACTATCACAAGTGCAAAAAGTGTTTTTTCCACACTAATACAAGTGCAAAAGTGGTTTCCTGCACCAACACAAGTGCGAAAAGTGGTTTTTCAACACTAACACAAGTGCGAAAAGTGGTTTTTCAACACTAACACAAGTGCGAAAAGTGGTTTTTCCACTCTAATACAAGTGCAAAAGTGGTTTCCTGCACCAACACAAGAGCGAAAAGTGGTTTTTCAACACTAACACAAGTGCGAAAAGTGGTTTTTCAACACCAACACAAGTGCAAAAAGTGTTTTTTCCACACGAATACAAGTGCAAAAGTGGTTTTCTGCACCAACACAAGTGCAAAAAGTGGTTTTTCAACACTAACACAAGTGCGAAAAGTGGTTTTTCAACACTAACACAAGTGCGAAAAGTGGTTTTTCAACACTAACACAAGTGCGAAAAGTGGTTTTTCAACACTATCATAAGTGCGAAAAGTGGTTTTTCAACACAAACACAAGTGCGCAAAGTGGTTTTTCAACACTATCATAAGTGCAAAAAGTGTTTTTTCCACACTAATACAAGTGCAAAAGTGGTTTCCTGCACCAACACAAGTGCAAAAAGTGGTTTTTCAACACTAACACAAGTGCGAAAAGTGGTTTTTCTACACTAATACAAGTGCAAAAGTGGTTTCCTGCACCAACACAAGTGCGAAAAGTGGTTTTTCAACACTAACACAAGTGCGAAAAGTGGTTTTTCAACACTAACACAAGTGCGAAAAGTGGTTTTTCAACACTAACACAAGTGCGAAAAGTGGTTTTTCAACACTAACACAAGTGCGAAAAGTGGTTTTTCCACACTAATACAAGTGCAAAAGTGGTTTCCTGCACCAACACAAGTGCGAAAAGTGGTTTTTCAACACTAACACAAGTGCGCAAAGTGGTTTTTCAACACTATCACAAGTGCAAAAAGTGTTTTTTCCACACTAATACAAGTGCAAAAGTGATTTCCTGCACCAACACAAGTGCGAAAAGTGGTTTTTCAACACTAACACAAGTGCGAAAAGTGGTTTTTCAACACTAACACAAGTGCGAAAAGTGGTTTTTCCACACTAATACAAGTGCAAAAGTGGTTTCCTGCACCAACACAATAGCGAAAAGTGGTTTTTCAACACTAACACAAGTGCGAAAAGTGGTTTTTCAACACCAACACAAGTGCAAAAAGTGTTTTTTCCACACGAATACAAGTGCAAAAGTGGTTTTCTGCACCAACACAAGTGCAAAAAGTGGTTTTTCAACACTAACACAAGTGCGAAAAGTGGTTTTTCAACACTAACACAAGTGCGAAAAGTGGTTTTTCAACACTAACACAAGTGCGAAAAGTGGTTTTTCAACACTATCATAAGTGCGAAAAGTGGTTTTTCAACACTAACACAAGTGCGCAAAGTGGTTTTTCAACACTATCATAAGTGCAAAAAGTGTTTTTTCCACACTAATACAAGTGCAAAAGTGGTTTCCTGCACCAACACAAGTGCGAAAAGTGGTTTTTCAACACTAACACAAGTGCGAAAAGTGGTTTTTCTACACTAATACAAGTGCAAAAGTGGTTTCCTGCACCAACACAAGTGCGAAAAGTGGTTTTTCAACACCAACACAAGTGCGAAAAGTGGTTTTTCAACACTAACACAAGTGCGAAAAGTGGTTTTTCAACACTAACACAAGTGCAAAAAGTGGTTTTTCAACACTAACACAAGTGCGAAAAGTGGTTTTTCCACACTAATACAAGTGCAAAAGTGGTTTCCTGCACCAACACAAGTGCGAAAAGTGGTTTTTCAACACTAACACAAGTGCGAAAAGTGGTTTTTCAACACTAACACAAGTGCGAAAAGTGTTTTTTCAACACTAACACAAGTGCAAAAAGTGGTTTTTCCACACTAATACAAGTGCAAAAGTGGTTTCCTGCACCAACACAAGTGCGAAAAGTGGTTTTTCAACACTAACACTAGTGCAAAAAGTGGTTTTTCAACACTAACACAAATGCGAAAAGTGGTTTTTCAACACTAACACAAGTGCGAAAAGTGTTTTTTCAACACTAACACAAGTGCGAAAAGTGGTTTTTCCACACTAATACAAGTGCAAAAGTGGTTTCCTGCACCAACACAAGTGCGAAAAGTGGTTTTTCAACACCAACACAAGTGCGAAAAGTGGTTTTTCAACACTAACACAAGTGCGAAAAGTGGTTTTTCAACACTAACACAAGTGCGAAAAGTGGTTTTTCAACACTAACACAAGTGCAAAAAGTGGTTTTTCCACACTAATACAAGTGCAAAAGTGGTTTCCTGCACCAGCACAAGTTCGAAAAGTGGTTTTTCAACACTAACACAAGTGCGCAAAGTGGTTTTTCAACACTATCACAAGTGCAAAAAGAGTTTTTTCAACACTAATACAAGCGCAAAAGTGGTTTCCTGCAACAACATAAGTGCGAAAAGTGGTTTTTCAACACTAACACAAGTGCGAAAAGTGGTTTTTCAACACTAACACAAGTGCGAAAAGTGGTTTTTCCACACTAATACAAGTGTAAAAGCGGTTTCCTGCACCAACACAAGTGGAAAAGTGGTTTTTCAACACTAACACAAGTGCAAAAAGTGGTTTTTCAACACTATCACAAGTTCGAAAAGTGGTTTTTCCACACGAAGACAAGTGCAAAAGTGGTTTTCCTGCACCAACACAAGTGCGAAAAGTGGTTTTTCAACACTAACACAAGTGCGAAAAGTGGTTTTTCAACACTATCACAAGTGCAAAAAGTGGTTTTTCAACACTATCACAAGTGCAAAAAGTGTTTTTTCCACACTAATACAAGTGCAAAAGTGGTTTCCTGCACCAACACAAGTGCGAAAAGTGGTTTTTCAACACAAACACAAGTGCGAAAAGTGGTTTTTCAACACTAACACAAGTGCGAAAAGTGGTTTTTCAACACTATCACAAGTGCAAAAAGTGTTTTTTCCACACTAATACAAGTGCAAAAGTGGTTTCCTGCACCAACACAAGTGCGAAAAGTGGTTTTTCAACACTATCACAAGTGCAAAAAGTGTTTTTTCCACACTAATACAACTGCAAAAGTGGTTACCTGCACCAACACAAGTGCGAAAAGTGGTTTTTCAACACAAACACAAGTGCGAAAAGTGGTTTTTCAACACTAACACAAGTGCGAAAAGTGGTTTTTCAACACTATCACAAGTGCAAAAAGTGTTTTTTCCACACTAATACAAGTGCAAAAGTGGTTTCCTGCACCAACACAAGTGCGAAAAGTGGTTTTTCAACACTAACACAAGTGCGAAAAGTGGTTTTTCAACACCAACACAAGTGCAAAAAGTGTTTTTTCCACACTAATACAAGTGCAAAAGTGGTTTCTGCACCAACACAAGTGCGAAAAGTGGTTTCTGCACCAACACAAGTGCGAAAAGTGGTTTTTCAACACTAACACAAGTGCGAAAAGTGGTTTTTCAACACTAACACAAGTGCGAAAAGTGGTTTTTCAACAATAACACAAGTGCGAAAAGTGGTTTTTCAACACTAACACAAGTGCGAAAAGTGGTTTTTCAACACTAACACAAGTGCGAAAAGTGGTTTTTCAACACTATCATAAGTGCGAAAAGTGTTTTTTCAACACTAACACAAGTGCGCAAAGTGGTTTTTCAACACTATCATAAGTGCAAAAAGTGTTTTTTCCACACTAATACAAGTGCAAAAGTGGTTTCCTGCACCAACACAAGTGCGAAAAGTGGTTTTTCAACACTAACACAAGTGCGAAAAGTGGTTTTTCAACACTATCACAAATGCAAAAAGTGTTTTTTCCACACTAATACAAGTGCAAAAGTGGTTTCCTGCACCAACACAAGTGCGAAAAGTGGTTTTTCAACACTAACATAAGTACGAAAAGTGGTTTTTCAACACTAACACAAGTGCGAAAAGTGTTTTTTCCACACTTATACAAGTGCAAAAGTGGTTTCCTGCACCAACACAAGTGCGAAAAGTTGTTTTTCAACACTAACACAAGTGCGAAATGTGTTTTTTCCACACTTATACAAGTGCAAAAGTGGTTTCCTGCACCAACACAAGTGCGAAAAGTGGTTTTTCAACACTATCACAAATGCAAAAAGTGTTTTTTCCACACTAATACAAGTGCAAAAGTGGTTTCCTGCACCAACACAAGTGCGAAAAGTGGTTTTTCAACACTAACACAAGTGCGAAAAGTGGTTTTTCAACACTAACACAAGTGCGAAAAGTGTTTTTTCCACACTTATACAAGTGCAAAGGTGGTTTCCTGCACCAACAGAAGTGCGAAAAGTGGTTTTTCAACACTAACACAAGTGCGAAAAGTGGTTTTTCAACACTAACACAAGTGCAAAAAGTGGTTTTTCAACACTAACACAAGTGCGAAAAGTGGTTTTTCCACACTAATACAAGTGCAAAAGTGGTTTCCTGCACCAACACAAGTGCGAAAAGTGGTTTTTCAACACTAACACAAGTGCGCAAAGTGGTTTTTCAACACTAACACAAGTGCGAAAAGTGGTTTTTCAACACTAACACAAGTGCGAAAAGTGGTTTTTCAACACTAACACAAGTGCGAAAAGTGGTTTTTCAACACTAACACAAGTGCGAAAAGTGGTTTTTCAACACTAACACAAGTGCAAAAAGTGGTTTTTCAACACTAACACAAGTGCGAAAAGTGGTTTTTCCACACTAATACAAGTGCAAAAGTGGTTTCCTGCACCAACACAAGTGCGAAAAGTGGTTTTTCAACACTAACACAAGTGCGCAAAGTGGTTTTTCAACACTATCACAAGTGCAAAAAGTGTTTTTTCCACACTAATACAAGTGCAAAAGTGGTTTTTCCACACTAATACAAGTGCAAAAGTGGTTTCCTGCACCAACACAAGAGCGAAAAGTGGTTTTTCAACACTAACACAAGTGCAAAAAGTGGTTTTTCAACACTAACACAAGTGCGAAAAGTGGTTTTTCCACACTAATACAAGTGCAAAAGTGGTTTCCTGCACCAACACAAGTGCGAAAAGTGGTTTTTCAACACTAACACAAGTGCGAAAAGTGGTTTTTCAACACTAACACAAGTGCGAAAAAGTGTTTTTTCCAACACTAACACAAGTGCGAAAAGTGGTTTTTCCACACTAATACAAGTGCGAAAAGTGGTTTTTCAACACTATCATAATTGCGAAAAGTGGTTTTTCAACACTAACACAAGTGCGCAAAGTGGTTTTTCAACACTATCATAAGTGCAAAAAGTGGTTTTTCAACACTAACACAAGTGCGAAAAGTGGTTTTTCAACACTAACACAAGTGCGAAAAGTGGTTTTTCAACACTAACACAAGTGCGAAAAAGTGGTTTTTCAACACTAACACAAGTGCGAAAAGTGGTTTTTCAACACTAACACAAGTGCGAAAAGTGGTTTTTCAACACTATCATAATTGCGAAAAGTGGTTTTTCAACACTAACACAAGTGCGCAAAGTGGTTTTTCAACACTATCATAAGTGCAAAAAGTGGTTTTTCAACACTAACACAAGTGCGAAAAGTGGTTTTTCAACACTAACACAAGTGCGAAAAGTGGTTTTTCAACACCAACACAAGTGCAAAAAGTGTTTTTTTCCACACTAATACAAGTGCAAAAGTGGTTTCCTGCACCAACACAAGTGCGAAAAGTGGTTTTTCAACACTAACACAAGTGCGAAAAGTGGTTTTTCAACACTAACACAAGTGCGAAAAGTGGTTTTTCCACACTAATACAAGTGCAAAAGTGGTTTCCTGCACCAACACAAGTGCGAAAAGTGGTTTTTCAACACTAACACAAGTGCGAAAAGTGGTTTTTCTACACTAATACAAGTGCAAAAGTGGTTTCCTGCACCAACACAAGTGCGAAAAGTGGTTTTTCAACACTAACACAAGTGCGAAAAGTGGTTTTTCAACACTAACACAAGTGCGAAAAGTGGTTTTTCAACACTAACACAAGTGCGAAAAGTGGTTTTTCAACACTAACACAAGTGCGAAAAGTGGTTTTCCCACACTAATACAAGTGCAAAAGTGGTTTCCTGCACCAACACAAGTGCGAAAAGTGGTTTTTCAACACTAACACAAGTGCGCAAAGTGGTTTTTCAACACTATCACAAGTGCAAAAAGTGTTTTTTCCACATTAATACAAGTGCAAAAGTGGTTTCCTGCACCAACACAAGTGCGAAAAGTGGTTTTTCAACACTAACACAAGTGCAAAAAGTGGTTTTTCAACACTAACACAAGTGCGAAAAGTGGTTTTTCCACACTAATACAAGTGCAAAAGTGGTTTCCTGCACCAACACAAGAGCGAAAAGTGGTTTTTCAACACTAACACAAGTGCGAAAAGTGGTTTTTCAACACCAACACAAGTGCAAAAAGTGTTTTTTCCACACGAATACAAGTGCAAAAGTGGTTTTCTGCACCAACACAAGTGCAAAAAGTGGTTTTTCAACACTAACACAAGTGCGAAAAGTGGTTTTTCAACACTAACACAAGTGCGAAAAGTGGTTTTTCAACACTAACACAAGTGCGAAAAGTCGTTTTTCAACACTATCATAAGTGCGAAAAGTGGTTTTTCAACACTAACACAAGTGCGCAAAGTGGTTTTTCAACACTATCATAAGTGCAAAAAGTGTTTTTTCCACACTAATACAAGTGCAAAAGTGGTTTCCTGCACCAACACAAGTGCAAAAAGTGGTTTTTCAACACTAACACAAGTGCGAAAAGTGGTTTTTCTACACTAATACAAGTGCAAAAGTGGTTTCCTGCACCAACACAAGTGCGAAAAGTGGTTTTTCAACACTAACACAAGTGCGAAAAGTGGTTTCCTGCACCAACACAAGTGCGAAAAGTGGTTTTTCAACACTAACACGAGTGCGCAAAGTGGTTTTTCAACACTATCACAAGTGCAAAAAGTGTTTTTTCCACACTAATACAAGTGCAAAAGTGGTTTCCTGCACCAACACAAGTGCGAAAAGTGGTTTTTCAACACTAACACAAGTGCGAAAAGTGGTTTTTCAACACTAACACAAGTGCGAAAAGTGGTTTTTCCACACTAATACTAGTGCAAAAGTGGTTTCCTGCACCAACACAAGAGCGAAAAGTGGTTTTTCAACACTAACACAAGTGCGAAAAGTGGTTTTTCAACACCAACACAAGTGCAAAAAGTGTTTTTTCCACACGAATACAAGTGCAAAAGTGGTTTTCTGCACCAACACAAGTGCAAAAAGTGGTTTTTCAACACTAACACAAGTGCGAAAAGTGGTTTTTCAACACTAACACAAGTGCGAAAAGTGGTTTTTCAACACTAACACAAGTGCGAAAAGTGGTTTTTCAACACTATCATAATTGCGAAAAGTGGTTTTTCAACACTAACACAAGTGCGCAAAGTGGTTTTTCAACACTATCATAAGTGCAAAAAGTGGTTTTTCAACACTAACACAAGTGCGAAAAGTGGTTTTTCAACACTAACACAAGTGCGAAAAGTGGTTTTTCAACACCAACACAAGTGCAAAAAGTGTTTTTTTCCACACTAATACAAGTGCAAAAGTGGTTTCCTGCACCAACACAAGTGCGAAAAGTGGTTTTTCAACACTAACACAAGTGCGAAAAGTGGTTTTTCAACACTAACACAAGTGCGAAAAGTGGTTTTTCCACACTAATACAAGTGCAAACGTGGTTTCCTGCACCAACACAAGTGCGAAAAGTGGTTTTTCAACACTAACACAAGTGCGAAAAGTGGTTTTTCTACACTAATACAAGTGCAAAAGTGGTTTCCTGCACCAACACAAGTGCGAAAAGTGGTTTTTCAACACTAACACAAGTGCGAAAAGTGGTTTTTCAACACTAACACAAGTGCGAAAAGTGGTTTTTCAACACTAACACAAGTGCGAAAAGTGGTTTTTCAACACTAACACAAGTGCGAAAAGTGGTTTTTCCACACTAATACAAGTGCAAAAGTGGTTTCCTGCACCAACACAAGTGCGAAAAGTGGTTTTTCAACACTAACACAAGTGCGCAAAGTGGTTTTTCAACACTATCACAAGTGCAAAAAGTGTTTTTTCCACACTAATACAAGTGCAAAAGTGGTTTCCTGCACCAACACAAGTGCGAAAAGTGGTTTTTCAACACTAACACAAGTGCGAAAAGTGGTTTTTCAACACTAACACAAGTGCGAAAAGTGGTTTTTCCACTCTAATACAAGTGCAAAAGTGGTTTCCTGCACCAACACAAGAGCGAAAAGTGGTTTTTCAACACTAACACAAGTGCGAAAAGTGGTTTTTCAACACTAACACGAGTGCGCAAAGAGGTTTTTCAACACTATCACAAGTGCAAAAAGTGTTTTTTCCACACTAATACAAGTGCAAAAGTGGTTTCCTGCACCAACACAAGTGCGAAAAGTGGTTTTTCAACACTAACACAAGTGCGAAAAGTGGTTTTTCAACACTAACACAAGTGCGAAAAGTGGTTTTTCCACACTAATACTAGTGCAAAAGTGGTTTCCTGCACCAACACAAGAGCGAAAAGTGGTTTTCAACACTAACACAAGTGCGAAAAGTGGTTTTTCAACACCAACACAAGTGCAAAAAGTGTTTTTTCCACACGAATACAAGTGCAAAAGTGGTTTTCTGCACCAACACAAGTGCAAAAAGTGGTTTTTCAACACTAACACAAGTGCGAAAAGTGGTTTTTCAACACTAACACAAGTGCGAAAAGTGGTTTTTCAACACTAACACAAGTGCGAAAAGTGGTTTTTCAACACTATCATAATTGCGAAAAGTGTTTTTTCAACACTAACACAAGTGCGCAAAGTGGTTTTTCAACACTATCATAAGTGCAAAAAGTGGTTTTTCAACACTAACACAAGTGCGAAAAGTGGTTTTTCAACACTAACACAAGTGCGAAAAGTGGTTTTTCAACACCAACACAAGTGCAAAAAGTGTTTTTTTCCACACTAATACAAGTGCAAAAGTGGTTTCCTGCACCAACACAAGTGCGAAAAGTGGTTTTTCAACACTAACACAAGTGCGAAAAGTGGTTTTTCAACACTAACACAAGTGCGAAAAGTGGTTTTTCCACACTAATACAAGTGCAAAAGTGGTTTCCTGCACCAACACAAGTGCGAAAAGTGGTTTTTCAACACTAACACAAGTGCGAAAAGTGGTTTTTCTACACAAATACAAGTGCAAAAGTGGTTTCCTGCACCAATACAAGTGCGAAAAGTGGTTTTTCAACACTAACACAAGTGCGAAAAGTGGTTTTTCAACACTAACACAAGTGCGAAAAGTGGTTTTTCAACACTAACACAAGTGCGAAAAGTGGTTTTTCAACACTAACACAAGTGCGAAAAGTGGTTTTTCCACACTAATACAAGTGCAAAAGTGGTTTCCTGCACCAACACAAGTGCGAAAAGTGGTTTTTCAACACTAACACAAGTGCGCAAAGTGGTTTTTCAACACTATCACAAGTGCAAAAAGTGTTTTTTCCACACTAATACAAGTGCAAAAGTGGTTTCCTGCACCAACACAAGTGCGAAAAGTGGTTTTTCAACACTAACACACGTGCGAAAAGTGGTTTTTCAACACTAACACAAGTGCGAAAAGTGGTTTTTCCACTCTAATACAAGTGCAAAAGTGGTTTCCTGCACCAACACAAGAGCGAAAAGTGGTTTTTCAACACTAACACAAGTGCGAAAAGTGGTTTTTCAACACCAACACAAGTGCAAAAAGTGTTTTTTCCACACGAATACAAGTGCAAAAGTGGTTTTCTGCACCAACACAAGTGCAAAAAGTGGTTTTTCAACACTAACACAAGTGCGAAAAGTGGTTTTTCAACACTAACACAAGTGCGAAAAGTGGTTTTTCAACACTAACACAAGTGCGAAAAGTGGTTTTTCAACACTATCATAAGTGCGAAAAGTGGTTTTTCAACACAAACACAAGTGCGCAAAGTGGTTTTTCAACACTATCATAAGTGCAAAAAGTGTTTTTTCCACACTAATACAAGTGCAAAAGTGGTTTCCTGCACCAACACAAGTGCAAAAAGTGGTTTTTCAACACTAACACAAGTGCGAAAAGTGGTATTTCTACACTAATACAAGTGCAAAAGTGGTTTCCTGCACCAACACAAGTGCGAAAAGTGGTTTTTCAACACTAACACAAGTGCGAAAAGTGGTTTTTCAACACTAACACAAGTGCGAAAAGTGGTTTTTCAACACTAACACAAGTGCGAAAAGTGGTTTTTCAACACTAACACAAGTGCGAAAAGTGGTTTTTCCACACTAATACAAGTGCAAAAGTGGTTTCCTGCACCAACACAAGTGCGAAAAGTGGTTTTTCAACACTAACACAAGTGCGCAAAGTGGTTTTTCAACACTATCACAAGTGCAAAAAGTGTTTTTTCCACACTAATACAAGTGCAAAAGTGATTTCCTGCACCAACACAAGTGCGAAAAGTGGTTTTTCAACACTAACACAAGTGCGAAAAGTGGTTTTTCAACACTAACACAAGTGCGAAAAGTGGTTTTTCCACACTAATACAAGTGCAAAAGTGGTTTCCAGCACCAACACAAGTGCGAAAAGTGGTTTTTCAACACTAACACAAGTGCGAAAAGTGGTTTTTCAACACCAACACAAGTGCAAAAAGTGTTTTTTCCACACGAATACAAGTGCAAAAGTGGTTTTCTGCACCAACACAAGTGCAAAAAGTGGTTTTTCAACACTAACACAAGTGCGAAAAGTGGTTTTTCAACACTAACACAAGTGCGAAAAGTGGTTTTTCAACACTAACACAAGTGCGAAAAGTGGTTTTTCAACACTATCATAAGTGCGAAAAGTGGTTTTTCAACACTAACACAAGTGCGCAAAGTGGTTTTTCAACACTATCATAAGTGCAAAAAGTGTTTTTTCCACACTAATACAAGTGCAAAAGTGGTTTCCTGCACCAACACAAGTGCGAAAAGTGGTTTTTCAACACTAACACAAGTGCGAAAAGTGGTTTTTCTACACTAATACAAGTGCAAAAGTGGTTTCCTGCACCAACACAAGTGCGAAAAGTGGTTTTTCAACACCAACACAAGTGCGAAAAGTGGTTTTTCAACACTAACACAAGTGCGAAAAGTGGTTTTTCAACACTAACACAAGTGCAAAAAGTGGTTTTTCAACACTAACACAAGTGCGAAAAGTGGTTTTTCCACACTAATACAAGTGCAAAAGTGGTTTCCTGCACCAACACAAGTGCGAAAAGTGGTTTTTCAACACTAACACAAGTGCGAAAAGTGGTTTTTCAACACTAACACAAGTGCGAAAAGTGTTTTTTCAACACTAACACAAGTGCAAAAAGTGGTTTTTCCACACTAATACAAGTGCAAAAGTGTTTTCCTGCACCAACACAAGTGCGAAAAGTGGTTTTTCAACACTAACACTAGTGCAAAAAGTGGTTTTTCAACACTAACACAAATGCGAAAAGTGGTTTTTCAACACTAACACAAGTGCGAAAAGTGTTTTTTCAACACTAACACAAGTGCGAAAAGTGGTTTTTCCACACTAATACAAGTGCAAAAGTGGTTTCCTGCACCAACACAAGTGCGAAAAGTGGTTTTTCAACACCAACACAAGTGCGAAAAGTGGTTTTTCAACACTAACACAAGTGCGAAAAGTGGTTTTTCAACACTAACACAAGTGCGAAAAGTGGTTTTTCAACACTAACACAAGTGCAAAAAGTGGTTTTTCCACACTAATACAAGTGCAAAAGTGGTTTCCTGCACCAGCACAAGTTTGAAAAGTGGTTTTTCAACACTAACACAAGTGCGCAAAGTGGTTTTTCAACACTATCACAAGTGCAAAAAGAGTTTTTTCAACACTAATACAAGCGCAAAAGTGGTTTCCTGCAACAACATAAGTGCGAAAAGTGGTTTTTCAACACTAACACAAGTGCGAAAAGTGGTTTTTCAACACTAACACAAGTGCGAAAAGTGGTTTTTCCACACTAATACAAGTGTAAAAGCGGTTTCCTGCACCAACACAAGTGGAAAAGTGGTTTTTCAACACCAACACAAGTGCAAAAAGTGTTTTTTCCACACGAATACAAGTGCAAAAGTGGTTTTCTGCACCAACACAAGTGCAAAAAGTGGTTTTTCAACACTAACACAAGTGCGAAAAGTGGTTTTTCAACACTAACACAAGTGCGAAAAGTGGTTTTTCAACACTAACACAAGTGCGAAAAGTGGTTTTTCAACACTATCATAATTGCGAAAAGTGGTTTTTCAACACTAACACAAGTGCGCAAAGTGGTTTTTCAACACTATCATAAGTGCAAAAAGTGGTTTTTCAACACTAACACAAGTGCGAAAAGTGGTTTTTCAACACTAACACAAGTGCGAAAAGTGGTTTTTCAACACCAACACAAGTGCAAAAAGTGTTTTTTTCCACACTAATACAAGTGCAAAAGTGGTTTCCTGCACCAACACAAGTGCGAAAAGTGGTTTTTCAACACTAACACAAGTGCGAAAAGTGGTTTTTCAACACTAACACAAGTGCGAAAAGTGGTTTTTCCACACTAATACAAGTGCAAAAGTGGTTTCCTGCACCAACACAAGTGCGAAAAGTGGTTTTTCAACACTAACACAAGTGCGAAAAGTGGTTTTTCTACACTAATACAAGTGCAAAAGTGGTTTCCTGCACCAACACAAGTGCGAAAAGTGGTTTTTCAACACTAACACAAGTGCGAAAAGTGGTTTTTCAACACTAACACAAGTGCGAAAAGTGGTTTTTCAACACTAACACAAGTGCGAAAAGTGGTTTTTCAACACTAACACAAGTGCGAAAAGTGGTTTTTCCACACTAATACAAGTGCAAAAGTGGTTTCCTGCACCAACACAAGTGCGAAAAGTGGTTTTTCAACACTAACACAAGTGCGCAAAGTGGTTTTTCAACACTATCACAAGTGCAAAAAGTGTTTTTTCCACACTAATACAAGTGCAAAAGTGGTTTCCTGCACCAACACAAGTGCGAAAAGTGGTTTTTCAACACTAACACAAGTGCGAAAAGTGGTTTTTCAACACTAACACAAGTGCGAAAAGTGGTTTTTCCACTCTAATACAAGTGCAAAAGTGGTTTCCTGCACCAACACAAGAGCGAAAAGTGGTTTTTCAACACTAACACAAGTGCGAAAAGTGGTTTTTCAACACTAACACGAGTGCGCAAAGTGGTTTTTCAACACTATCACAAGTGCAAAAAGTGTTTTTTCCACACTAATACAAGTGCAAAAGTGGTTTCCTGCACCAACACAAGTGCGAAAAGTGGTTTTTCAACACTAACACAAGTGCGAAAAGTGGTTTTTCAACACTAACACAAGTGCGAAAAGTGGTTTTTCCACACTAATACTAGTGCAAAAGTGGTTTCCTGCACCAACACAAGAGCGAAAAGTGGTTTTTCAACACTAACACAAGTGCGAAAAGTGGTTTTTCAACACCAACACAAGTGCAAAAAGTGTTTTTTCCACACGAATACAAGTGCAAAAGTGGTTTTCTGCACCAACACAAGTGCAAAAAGTGGTTTTTCAACACTAACACAAGTGCGAAAAGTGGTTTTTCAACACTAACACAAGTGCGAAAAGTGGTTTTTCAACACTAACACAAGTGCGAAAAGTGGTTTTTCAACACTATCATAATTGCGAAAAGTGGTTTTTCAACACTAACACAAGTGCGCAAAGTGGTTTTTCAACACTATCATAAGTGCAAAAAGTGGTTTTTCAACACTAACACAAGTGCGAAAAGTGGTTTTTCAACACTAACACAAGTGCGAAAAGTGGTTTTTCAACACCAACACAAGTGCAAAAAGTGTTTTTTTCCACACTAATACAAGTGCAAAAGTGGTTTCCTGCACCAACACAAGTGCGAAAAGTGGTTTTTCAACACTAACACAAGTGCGAAAAGTGGTTTTTCAACACTAACACAAGTGCGAAAAGTGGTTTTTCCACACTAATACAAGTGCAAAAGTGGTTTCCTGCACCAACACAAGTGCGAAAAGTGGTTTTTCAACACTAACACAAGTGCGAAAAGTGGTTTTTCTACACAAATACAAGTGCAAAAGTGGTTTCCTGCACCAACACAAGTGCGAAAAGTGGTTTTTCAACACTAACACAAGTGCGAAAAGTGGTTTTTCAACACTAACACAAGTGCGAAAAGTGGTTTTTCAACACTAACACAAGTGCGAAAAGTGGTTTTTCAACACTAACACAAGTGCGAAAAGTGGTTTTTCAACACTATCATAAGTGCGAAAAGTGGTTTTTCAACACTAACACAAGTGCGAAAAGTGGTTTTTCAACACTAACACAAGTGCGAAAAGTGGTTTTTCAACACTATCATAAGTGCGAAAAGTGGTTTTTCAACACAAACACAAGTGCGCAAAGTGGTTTTTCAACACTATCATAAGTGCAAAAAGTGTTTTTTCCACACTAATACAAGTGCAAAAGTGGTTTCCTGCACCAACACAAGTGCAAAAAGTGGTTTTTCAACACTAACACAAGTGCGAAAAGTGGTTTTTCTACACTAATACAAGTGCAAAAGTGGTTTCCTGCACCAACACAAGTGCGAAAAGTGGTTTTTCAACACTAACACAAGTGCGAAAAGTGGTTTTTCAACACTAACACAAGTGCGAAAAGTGGTTTTTCAACACTAACACAAGTGCGAAAAGTGGTTTTTCAACACTAACACAAGTGCGAAAAGTGGTTTTTCCACACTAATACAAGTGCAAAAGTGGTTTCCTGCACCAACACAAGTGCGAAAAGTGGTTTTTCAACACTAACACAAGTGCGCAAAGTGGTTTTTCAACACTATCACAAGTGCAAAAAGTGTTTTTTCCACACTAATACAAGTGCAAAAGTGATTTCCTGCACCAACACAAGTGCGAAAAGTGGTTTTTCAACACTAACACAAGTGCGAAAAGTGGTTTTTCAACACTAACACAAGTGCGAAAAGTGGTTTTTCCACACTAATACAAGTGCAAAAGTGGTTTCCTGCACCAACACAAGAGCGAAAAGTGGTTTTTCAACACTAACACAAGTGCGAAAAGTGGTTTTTCAACACCAACACAAGTGCAAAAAGTGTTTTTTCCACACGAATACAAGTGCAAAAGTGGTTTTCTGCACCAACACAAGTGCAAAAAGTGGTTTTTCAACACTAACACAAGTGCGAAAAGTGGTTTTTCAACACTAACACAAGTGCGAAAAGTGGTTTTTCAACACTAACACAAGTGCGAAAAGTGGTTTTTCAACACTATCATAAGTGCGAAAAGTGGTTTTTCAACACTAACACAAGTGCGCAAAGTGGTTTTTCAACACTATCATAAGTGCAAAAAGTGTTTTTTCCACACTAATACAAGTGCAAAAGTGGTTTCCTGCACCAACACAAGTGCGAAAAGTGGTTTTTCAACACTAACACAAGTGCGAAAAGTGGTTTTTCTACACTAATACAAGTGCAAAAGTGGTTTCCTCCACCAACACAAGTGCGAAAAGTGGTTTTTCAACACCAACACAAGTGCGAAAAGTGGTTTTTCAACACTAACACAAGTGCGAAAAGTGGTTTTTCAACACTAACACAAGTGCAAAAAGTGGTTTTTCAACACTAACACAAGTGCGAAAAGTGGTTTTTCCACACTAATACAAGTGCAAAAGTGGTTTCCTGCACCAACACAAGTGCGAAAAGTGGTTTTTCAACACTAACACAAGTGCGAAAAGTGGTTTTTCAACACTAACACAAGTGCGAAAAGTGTTTTTTCAACACTAACACAAGTGCAAAAAGTGGTTTTTCCACACTAATACAAGTGCAAAAGTGGTTTCCTGCACCAACACAAGTGCGAAAAGTGGTTTTTCAACACTAACACTAGTGCAAAAAGTGGTTTTTCAACACTAACACAAATGCGAAAAGTGGTTTTTCAACACTAACACAAGTGCGAAAAGTGTTTTTTCAACACTAACACAAGTGCGAAAAGTGGTTTTTCCACACTAATACAAGTGCAAAAGTGGTTTCCTGCACCAACACAAGTGCGAAAAGTGGTTTTTCAACACCAACACAAGTGCGAAAAGTGGTTTTTCAACACTAACACAAGTGCGAAAAGTGGTTTTTCAACACTAACACAAGTGCGAAAAGTGGTTTTTCAACACTAACACAAGTGCAAAAAGTGGTTTTTCCACACTAATACAAGTGCAAAAGTGGTTTCCTGCACCAGCACAAGTTCGAAAAGTGGTTTTTCAACACTAACACAAGTGCGCAAAGTGGTTTTTCAACACTATCACAAGTGCAAAAAGAGTTTTTTCAACACTAATACAAGCGCAAAAGTGGTTTCCTGCAACAACATAAGTGCGAAAAGTGGTTTTTCAACACTAACACAAGTGCGAAAAGTGGTTTTTCAACACTAACACAAGTGCGAAAAGTGGTTTTTCCACACTAATACAAGTGTAAAAGCGGTTTCCTGCACCAACACAAGTGGAAAAGTGGTTTTTCAACACTAACACAAGTGCAAAAAGTGGTTTTTCAACACTATCACAAGTTCGAAAAGTGGTTTTTCCACACGAAGACAAGTGCAAAAGTGGTTTTCCTGCACCAACACAAGTGCGAAAAGTGGTTTTTCAACACTAACACAAGTGCGAAAAGTGGTTTTTCAACACTATCACAAGTGCAAAAAGTGGTTTTTCAACACTATCACAAGTGCAAAAAGTGTTTTTTCCACACTAATACAAGTGCAAAAGTGGTTTCCTGCACCAACACAAGTGCGAAAAGTGGTTTTTCAACACAAACACAAGTGCGAAAAGTGGTTTTTCAACACTAACACAAGTGCGAAAAGTGGTTTTTCAACACTATCACAAGTGCAAAAAGTGTTTTTTCCACACTAATACAAGTGCAAAAGTGGTTTCCTGCACCAACACAAGTGCGAAAAGTGGTTTTTCAACACTATCACAAGTGCAAAAAGTGTTTTTTCCACACTAATACAACTGCAAAAGTGGTTACCTGCACCAACACAAGTGCGAAAAGTGGTTTTTCAACACAAACACAAGTGCGAAAAGTGGTTTTTCAACACTAACACAAGTGCGAAAAGTGGTTTTTCAACACTATCACAAGTGCAAAAAGTGTTTTTTCCACACTAATACAAGTGCAAAAGTGGTTTCCTGCACCAACACAAGTGCGAAAAGTGGTTTTTCAACACTAACACAAGTGCGAAAAGTGGTTTTTCAACACCAACACAAGTGCAAAAAGTGTTTTTTCCACACTAATACAAGTGCAAAAGTGGTTTCTGCACCAACACAAGTGCGAAAAGTGGTTTCTGCACCAACACAAGTGCGAAAAGTGGTTTTTCAACACTAACACAAGTGCGAAAAGTGGTTTTTCAACACTAACACAAGTGCGAAAAGTGGTTTTTCAACAATAACACAAGTGCGAAAAGTGGTTTTTCAACACTAACACAAGTGCGAAAAGTGGTTTTTCAACACTAACACAAGTGCGAAAAGTGGTTTTTCAACACTATCATAAGTGCGAAAAGTGTTTTTTCAACACTAACACAAGTGCGCAAAGTGGTTTTTCAACACTATCATAAGTGCAAAAAGTGTTTTTTCCACACTAATACAAGTGCAAAAGTGGTTTCCTGCACCAACACAAGTGCGAAAAGTGGTTTTTCAACACTAACACAAGTGCGAAAAGTGGTTTTTCAACACTATCACAAATGCAAAAAGTGTTTTTTCCACACTAATACAAGTGCAAAAGTGGTTTCCTGCACCAACACAAGTGCGAAAAGTGGTTTTTCAACACTAACATAAGTACGAAAAGTGGTTTTTCAACACTAACACAAGTGCGAAAAGTGTTTTTTCCACACTTATACAAGTGCAAAAGTGGTTTCCTGCACCAACACAAGTGCGAAAAGTTGTTTTTCAACACTAACACAAGTGCGAAATGTGTTTTTTCCACACTTATACAAGTGCAAAAGTGGTTTCCTGCACCAACACAAGTGCGAAAAGTGGTTTTTCAACACTAACACAAGTGCGAAAAGTTGTTTTACAACACTAACACAAGTGCAAAAAGTGGTTTTTCAACACTAACACAAGTGCGAAAAGTGGTTTTTCAACACTAACACAAGTGCGAAAAGTGGTTTTTCAACACTAACACAAGTGCGCAAAGTGGTTTTTCAACACTATCATAAGTGCAAAAAGTGGTTTTTCAACACTAACACAAGTGCGAAAAGTGGTTTTTCAACACTAACACAAGTGCGAAAAGTGGTTTTTCAACACCAACACAAGTGCAAAAAGTGTTTTTTTCCACACTAATACAAGTGCAAAAGTGGTTTCCTGCACCAACACAAGTGCGAAAAGTGGTTTTACAACACTAACACAAGTGCAAAAAGTGGTTTTTCAACACTAACACAAGTGCGAAAAGTGGTTTTTCAACACTAACACAAGTGCGAAAAGTGGTTTTTCAACACTAACACAAGTGCGCAAAGTGGTTTTTCAACACTATCATAAGTGCAAAAAGTGGTTTTTCAACACTAACACAAGTGCGAAAAGTGGTTTTTCAACACTAACACAAGTGCGAAAAGTGGTTTTTCAACACCAACACAAGTGCAAAAAGTGTTTTTTTCCACACTAATACAAGTGCAAAAGTGGTTTCCTGCACCAACACAAGTGCGAAAAGTGGTTTTTCAACACTAACACAAGTGCGAAAAGTGGTTTTTCAACACTAACACAAGTGCGAAAAGTGGTTTTACCACACTAATACAAGTGCAAAAGTGGTTTCCTGCACCAACACAAGTGCGAAAAGTGGTTTTTCAACACTAACACAAGTGCGAAAAGTGGTTTTTCTACACTAATACAAGTGCAAAAGTGGTTTCCTGCACCAACACAAGTGCGAAAAGTGGTTTTTCAACACTAACACAAGTGCGAAAAGTGGTTTTTCAACACTAACACAAGTGCGAAAAGTGGTTTTTCAACACTAACACAAGTGCGAAAAGTGGTTTTTCAACACTAACACAAGTGCGAAAAGTGGTTTTTCCACACTAATACAAGTGCAAAAGTGGTTTCCTGCACCAACACAAGTGCGAAAAGTGGTTTTTCAACACTAACACAAGTGCGCAAAGTGGTTTTTCAACACTATCACAAGTGCAAAAAGTGTTTTTTCCACACTAATACAAGTGCAAAAGTGGTTTCCTGCACCAACACAAGTGCGAAAAGTGTTTTTTCAACACTAACACAAGTGCGAAAAGTGGTTTTTCAAAACTAACACAAGTGCGAAAAGTGGTTTTTCCACTCTAATACAAGTGCAAAAGTGGTTTCCTGCACCAACACAAGAGCGAAAAGTGGTTTTTCAACACTAACACAAGTGCGAAAAGTGGTTTTTCAACACTAACACGAGTGCGCAAAGTGGTTTTTCAACACTATCACAAGTGCAAAAAGTGTTTTTTCCACACTAATACAAGTGCAAAAGTGGTTTCCTGCACCAACACAAGTGCGAAAAGTGGTTTTTCAACACTAACACAAGTGCGAAAAGTGGTTTTTCAACACTAACACAAGTGCGAAAAGTGGTTTTTCCACACTAATACTAGTGCAAAAGTGGTTTCCTGCACCAACACAAGAGCGAAAAGTGGTTTTTCAACACTAACACAAGTGCGAAAAGTGGTTTTTCAACACCAACACAAGTGCAAAAAGTGTTTTTTCCACACGAATACAAGTGCAAAAGTGGTTTTCTGCACCAACACAAGTGCAAAAAGTGGTTTTTCAACACTAACACAAGTGCGAAAAGTGGTTTTTCAACACTAACACAAGTGCGAAAAGTGGTTTTTCAACACTAACACAAGTGCGAAAAGTGGTTTTTCAACACTATCATAATTGCGAAAAGTGGTTTTTCAACACTAACACAAGTGCGCAAAGTGGTTTTTCAACACTATCATAAGTGCAAAAAGTGGTTTTTCAACACTAACACAAGTGCGAAAAGTGGTTTTTCAACACTAACACAAGTGCGAAAAGTGGTTTTTCAACACCAACACAAGTGCAAAAAGTGTTTTTTTCCACACTAATACAAGTGCAAAAGTGGTTTCCTGCACCAACACAAGTGCGAAAAGTGGTTTTTCAACACTAACACAAGTGCGAAAAGTGGTTTTTCAACACTAACACAAGTGCGAAAAGTGGTTTTTCCACACTAATACAAGTGCAAAAGTGGTTTCCTGCACCAACACAAGTGCGAAAAGTGGTTTTTCAACACTAACACAAGTGCGAAAAGTGGTTTTTCTACACAAATACAAGTGCAAAAGTGGTTTCCTGCACCAACACAAGTGCGAAAAGTGGTTTTTCAACACTAACACAAGTGCGAAAAGTGGTTTTTCAACACTAACACAAGTGCGAAAAGTGGTTTTTCAACACTAACACAAGTGCGAAAAGTGGTTTTTCAACACTAACACAAGTGCGAAAAGTGGTTTTTCCACACTAATACAAGTGCAAAAGTGGTTTCCTGCACCAACACAAGTGCGAAAAGTGGTTTTTCAACACTAACACAAGTGCGCAAAGTGGTTTTTCAACACTATCACAAGTGCAAAAAGTGTTTTTTCCACACTAATACAAGTGCAAAAGTGGTTTCCTGCACCAACACAAGTGCGAAAAGTGGTTTTTCAACACTAACACAAGTGCGAAAAGTGGTTTTTCAACACTAACACAAGTGCGAAAAGTGGTTTTTCCACTCTAATACAAGTGCAAAAGTGGTTTCCTGCACCAACACAAGAGCGAAAAGTGGTTTTTCAACACTAACACAAGTGCGAAAAGTGGTTTTTCAACACCAACACAAGTGCAAAAAGTGTTTTTTCCACACGAATACAAGTGCAAAAGTGGTTTTCTGCACCAACACAAGTGCAAAAAGTGGTTTTTCAACACTAACACAAGTGCGAAAAGTGGTTTTTCAACACTAACACAAGTGCGAAAAGTGGTTTTTCAACACTAACACAAGTGCGAAAAGTGGTTTTTCAACACTATCATAAGTGCGAAAAGTGGTTTTTCAACACAAACACAAGTGCGCAAAGTGGTTTTTCAACACTATCATAAGTGCAAAAAGTGTTTTTTCCACACTAATACAAGTGCAAAAGTGGTTTCCTGCACCAACACAAGTGCAAAAAGTGGTTTTTCAACACTAACACAAGTGCGAAAAGTGGTTTTTCTACACTAATACAAGTGCAAAAGTGGTTTCCTGCACCAACACAAGTGCGAAAAGTGGTTTTTCAACACTAACACAAGTGCGAAAAGTGGTTTTTCAACACTAACACAAGTGCGAAAAGTGGTTTTTCAACACTAACACAAGTGCGAAAAGTGGTTTTTCAACACTAACACAAGTGCGAAAAGTGGTTTTTCCACACTAATACAAGTGCAAAAGTGGTTTCCTGCACCAACACAAGTGCGAAAAGTGGTTTTTCAACACTAACACAAGTGCGCAAAGTGGTTTTTCAACACTATCACAAGTGCAAAAAGTGTTTTTTCCACACTAATACAAGTGCAAAAGTGATTTCCTGCACCAACACAAGTGCGAAAAGTGGTTTTTCAACACTAACACAAGTGCGAAAAGTGGTTTTTCAACACTAACACAAGTGCGAAAAGTGGTTTTTCCACACTAATACAAGTGCAAAAGTGGTTTCCTGCACCAACACAAGAGCGAAAAGTGGTTTTTCAACACTAACACAAGTGCGAAAAGTGGTTTTTCAACACCAACACAAGTGCAAAAAGTGTTTTTTCCACACGAATACAAGTGCAAAAGTGGTTTTCTGCACCAACACAAGTGCAAAAAGTGGTTTTTCAACACTAACACAAGTGCGAAAAGTGGTTTTTCAACACTAACACAAGTGCGAAAAGTGGTTTTTCAACACTAACACAAGTGCGAAAAGTGGTTTTTCAACACTATCATAAGTGCGAAAAGTGGTTTTTCAACACTAACACAAGTGCGCAAAGTGGTTTTTCAACACTATCATAAGTGCAAAAAGTGTTTTTTCCACACTAATACAAGTGCAAAAGTGGTTTCCTGCACCAACACAAGTGCGAAAAGTGGTTTTTCAACACTAACACAAGTGCGAAAAGTGGTTTTTCTACACTAATACAAGTGCAAAAGTGGTTTCCTGCACCAACACAAGTGCGAAAAGTGGTTTTTCAACACCAACACAAGTGCGAAAAGTGGTTTTTCAACACTAACACAAGTGCGAAAAGTGGTTTTTCAACACTAACACAAGTGCAAAAAGTGGTTTTTCAACACTAACACAAGTGCGAAAAGTGGTTTTTCCACACTAATACAAGTGCAAAAGTGGTTTCCTGCACCAACACAAGTGCGAAAAGTGGTTTTTCAACACTAACACAAGTGCGAAAAGTGGTTTTTCAACACTAACACAAGTGCGAAAAGTGTTTTTTCAACACTAACACAAGTGCAAAAAGTGGTTTTTCCACACTAATACAAGTGCAAAAGTGGTTTCCTGCACCAACACAAGTGCGAAAAGTGGTTTTTCAACACTAACACTAGTGCAAAAAGTGGTTTTTCAACACTAACACAAATGCGAAAAGTGGTTTTTCAACACTAACACAAGTGCGAAAAGTGTTTTTTCAACACTAACACAAGTGCGAAAAGTGGTTTTTCCACACTAATACAAGTGCAAAAGTGGTTTCCTGCACCAACACAAGTGCGAAAAGTGGTTTTTCAACACCAACACAAGTGCGAAAAGTGGTTTTTCAACACTAACACAAGTGCGAAAAGTGGTTTTTCAACACTAACACAAGTGCGAAAAGTGGTTTTTCAACACTAACACAAGTGCAAAAAGTGGTTTTTCCACACTAATACAAGTGCAAAAGTGGTTTCCTGCACCAGCACAAGTTCGAAAAGTGGTTTTTCAACACTAACACAAGTGCGCAAAGTGGTTTTTCAACACTATCACAAGTGCAAAAAGAGTTTTTTCAACACTAATACAAGCGCAAAAGTGGTTTCCTGCAACAACATAAGTGCGAAAAGTGGTTTTTCAACACTAACACAAGTGCGAAAAGTGGTTTTTCAACACTAACACAAGTGCGAAAAGTGGTTTTTCCACACTAATACAAGTGTAAAAGCGGTTTCCTGCACCAACACAAGTGGAAAAGTGGTTTTTCAACACTAACACAAGTGCAAAAAGTGGTTTTTCAACACTATCACAAGTTCGAAAAGTGGTTTTTCCACACGAAGACAAGTGCAAAAGTGGTTTTCCTGCACCAACACAAGTGCGAAAAGTGGTTTTTCAACACTAACACAAGTGCGAAAAGTGGTTTTTCAACACTATCACAAGTGCAAAAAGTGGTTTTTCAACACTATCACAAGTGCAAAAAGTGTTTTTTCCACACTAATACAAGTGCAAAAGTGGTTTCCTGCACCAACACAAGTGCGAAAAGTGGTTTTTCAACACAAACACAAGTGCGAAAAGTGGTTTTTCAACACTAACACAAGTGCGAAAAGTGGTTTTTCAACACTATCACAAGTGCAAAAAGTGTTTTTTCCACACTAATACAAGTGCAAAAGTGGTTTCCTGCACCAACACAAGTGCGAAAAGTGGTTTTTCAACACTATCACAAGTGCAAAAAGTGTTTTTTCCACACTAATACAACTGCAAAAGTGGTTACCTGCACCAACACAAGTGCGAAAAGTGGTTTTTCAACACAAACACAAGTGCGAAAAGTGGTTTTTCAACACTAACACAAGTGCGAAAAGTGGTTTTTCAACACTATCACAAGTGCAAAAAGTGTTTTTTCCACACTAATACAAGTGCAAAAGTGGTTTCCTGCACCAACACAAGTGCGAAAAGTGGTTTTTCAACACTAACACAAGTGCGAAAAGTGGTTTTTCAACACCAACACAAGTGCAAAAAGTGTTTTTTCCACACTAATACAAGTGCAAAAGTGGTTTCTGCACCAACACAAGTGCGAAAAGTGGTTTCTGCACCAACACAAGTGCGAAAAGTGGTTTTTCAACACTAACACAAGTGCGAAAAGTGGTTTTTCAACACTAACACAAGTGCGAAAAGTGGTTTTTCAACAATAACACAAGTGCGAAAAGTGGTTTTTCAACACTAACACAAGTGCGAAAAGTGGTTTTTCAACACTATCATAAGTGCGAAAAGTGGTTTTTCAACACAAACACAAGTGCGCAAAGTGGTTTTTCAACACTATCATAAGTGCAAAAAGTGTTTTTTCCACACTAATACAAGTGCAAAAGTGGTTTCCTGCACCAACACAAGTGCAAAAAGTGGTTTTTCAACACTAACACAAGTGCGAAAAGTGGTTTTTCTACACTAATACAAGTGCAAAAGTGGTTTCCTGCACCAACACAAGTGCGAAAAGTGGTTTTTCAACACTAACACAAGTGCGAAAAGTGGTTTTTCAACACTAACACAAGTGCGAAAAGTGGTTTTTCAACACTAACACAAGTGCGAAAAGTGGTTTTTCAACACTAACACAAGTGCGAAAAGTGGTTTTTCCACACTAATACAAGTGCAAAAGTGGTTTCCTGCACCAACACAAGTGCGAAAAGTGGTTTTTCAACACTAACACAAGTGCGCAAAGTGGTTTTTCAACACTATCACAAGTGCAAAAAGTGTTTTTTCCACACTAATACAAGTGCAAAAGTGATTTCCTGCACCAACACAAGTGCGAAAAGTGGTTTTTCAACACTAACACAAGTGCGAAAAGTGGTTTTTCAACACTATCATAAGTGCGAAAAGTGGTTTTTCAACACAAACACAAGTGCGCAAAGTGGTTTTTCAACACTATCATAAGTGCAAAAAGTGTTTTTTCCACACTAATACAAGTGCAAAAGTGGTTTCCTGCACCAACACAAGTGCAAAAAGTGGTTTTTCAACACTAACACAAGTGCGAAAAGTGGTTTTTCTACACTAATACAAGTGCAAAAGTGGTTTCCTGCACCAACACAAGTGCGAAAAGTGGTTTTTCAACACTAACACAAGTGCGAAAAGTGGTTTTTCAACACTAACACAAGTGCGAAAAGTGGTTTTTCAACACTAACACAAGTGCGAAAAGTGGTTTTTCAACACTAACACAAGTGCGAAAAGTGGTTTTTCCACACTAATACAAGTGCAAAAGTGGTTTCCTGCACCAACACAAGTGCGAAAAGTGGTTTTTCAACACTAACACAAGTGCGCAAAGTGGTTTTTCAACACTATCACAAGTGCAAAAAGTGTTTTTTCCACACTAATACAAGTGCAAAAGTGATTTCCTGCACCAACACAAGTGCGAAAAGTGGTTTTTCAACACTAACACAAGTGCGAAAAGTGGTTTTTCAACACTAACACAAGTGCGAAAAGTGGTTTTTCCACACTAATACAAGTGCAAAAGTGGTTTCCTGCACCAACACAAGAGCGAAAAGTGGTTTTTCAACACTAACACAAGTGCGAAAAGTGGTTTTTCAACACCAACACAAGTGCAAAAAGTGTTTTTTCCACACGAATACAAGTGCAAAAGTGGTTTTCTGCACCAACACAAGTGCAAAAAGTGGTTTTTCAACACTAACACAAGTGCGAAAAGTGGTTTTTCAACACTAACACAAGTGCGAAAAGTGGTTTTTCAACACTAACACAAGTGCGAAAAGTGGTTTTTCAACACTATCATAAGTGCGAAAAGTGGTTTTTCAACACTAACACAAGTGCGCAAAGTGGTTTTTCAACACTATCATAAGTGCAAAAAGTGTTTTTTCCACACTAATACAAGTGCAAAAGTGGTTTCCTGCACCAACACAAGTGCGAAAAGTGGTTTTTCAACACTAACACAAGTGCGAAAAGTGGTTTTTCTACACTAATACAAGTGCAAAAGTGGTTTCCTGCACCAACACAAGTGCGAAAAGTGGTTTTTCAACACCAACACAAGTGCGAAAAGTGGTTTTTCAACACTAACACAAGTGCGAAAAGTGGTTTTTCAACACTAACACAAGTGCAAAAAGTGGTTTTTCAACACTAACACAAGTGCGAAAAGTGGTTTTTCCACACTAATACAAGTGCAAAAGTGGTTTCCTGCACCAACACAAGTGCGAAAAGTGGTTTTTCAACACTAACACAAGTGCGAAAAGTGGTTTTTCAACACTAACACAAGTGCGAAAAGTGTTTTTTCAACACTAACACAAGTGCAAAAAGTGGTTTTTCCACACTAATACAAGTGCAAAAGTGGTTTCCTGCACCAACACAAGTGCGAAAAGTGGTTTTTCAACACTAACACTAGTGCAAAAAGTGGTTTTTCAACACTAACACAAATGCGAAAAGTGGTTTTTCAACACTAACACAAGTGCGAAAAGTGTTTTTTCAACACTAACACAAGTGCGAAAAGTGGTTTTTCCACACTAATACAAGTGCAAAAGTGGTTTCCTGCACCAACACAAGTGCGAAAAGTGGTTTTTCAACACCAACACAAGTGCGAAAAGTGGTTTTTCAACACTAACACAAGTGCGAAAAGTGGTTTTTCAACACTAACACAAGTGCGAAAAGTGGTTTTTCAACACTAACACAAGTGCAAAAAGTGGTTTTTCCACACTAATACAAGTGCAAAAGTGGTTTCCTGCACCAGCACAAGTTCGAAAAGTGGTTTTTCAACACTAACACAAGTGCGCAAAGTGGTTTTTCAACACTATCACAAGTGCAAAAAGAGTTTTTTCAACACTAATACAAGCGCAAAAGTGGTTTCCTGCAACAACATAAGTGCGAAAAGTGGTTTTTCAACACTAACACAAGTGCGAAAAGTGGTTTTTCAACACTAACACAAGTGCGAAAAGTGGTTTTTCCACACTAATACAAGTGTAAAAGCGGTTTCCTGCACCAACACAAGTGGAAAAGTGGTTTTTCAACACTAACACAAGTGCAAAAAGTGGTTTTTCAACACTATCACAAGTTCGAAAAGTGGTTTTTCCACACGAAGACAAGTGCAAAAGTGGTTTTCCTGCACCAACACAAGTGCGAAAAGTGGTTTTTCAACACTAACACAAGTGCGAAAAGTGGTTTTTCAACACTATCACAAGTGCAAAAAGTGGTTTTTCAACACTATCACAAGTGCAAAAAGTGTTTTTTCCACACTAATACAAGTGCAAAAGTGGTTTCCTGCACCAACACAAGTGCGAAAAGTGGTTTTTCAACACAAACACAAGTGCGAAAAGTGGTTTTTCAACACTAACACAAGTGCGAAAAGTGGTTTTTCAACACTATCACAAGTGCAAAAAGTGTTTTTTCCACACTAATACAAGTGCAAAAGTGGTTTCCTGCACCAACACAAGTGCGAAAAGTGGTTTTTCAACACTATCACAAGTGCAAAAAGTGTTTTTTCCACACTAATACAACTGCAAAAGTGGTTACCTGCACCAACACAAGTGCGAAAAGTGGTTTTTCAACACAAACACAAGTGCGAAAAGTGGTTTTTCAACACTAACACAAGTGCGAAAAGTGGTTTTTCAACACTATCACAAGTGCAAAAAGTGTTTTTTCCACACTAATACAAGTGCAAAAGTGGTTTCCTGCACCAACACAAGTGCGAAAAGTGGTTTTTCAACACTAACACAAGTGCGAAAAGTGGTTTTTCAACACCAACACAAGTGCAAAAAGTGTTTTTTCCACACTAATACAAGTGCAAAAGTGGTTTCTGCACCAACACAAGTGCGAAAAGTGGTTTCTGCACCAACACAAGTGCGAAAAGTGGTTTTTCAACACTAACACAAGTGCGAAAAGTGGTTTTTCAACACTAACACAAGTGCGAAAAGTGGTTTTTCAACAATAACACAAGTGCGAAAAGTGGTTTTTCAACACTAACACAAGTGCGAAAAGTGGTTTTTCAACACTAACACAAGTGCGAAAAGTGGTTTTTCAACACTATCATAAGTGCGAAAAGTGTTTTTTCAACACTAACACAAGTGCGCAAAGTGGTTTTTCAACACTATCATAAGTGCAAAAAGTGTTTTTTCCACACTAATACAAGTGCAAAAGTGGTTTCCTGCACCAACACAAGTGCGAAAAGTGGTTTTTCAACACTAACACAAGTGCGAAAAGTGGTTTTTCAACACTATCACAAATGCAAAAAGTGTTTTTTCCACACTAATACAAGTGCAAAAGTGGTTTCCTGCACCAACACAAGTGCGAAAAGTGGTTTTTCAACACTAACATAAGTACGAAAAGTGGTTTTTCAACACTAACACAAGTGCGAAAAGTGTTTTTTCCACACTTATACAAGTGCAAAAGTGGTTTCCTGCACCAACACAAGTGCGAAAAGTTGTTTTTCAACACTAACACAAGTGCGAAATGTGTTTTTTCCACACTTATACAAGTGCAAAAGTGGTTTCCTGCACCAACACAAGTGCGAAAAGTGGTTTTTCAACACTAACACAAGTGCGAAAAGTGGTTTTACAACACTAACACAAGTGCAAAAAGTGGTTTTTCAACACTAACACAAGTGCGAAAAGTGGTTTTTCAACACTAACACAAGTGCGAAAAGTGGTTTTTCCACACTAATACAAGTGCAAAAGTGGTTTCCTGCACCAACACAAGTGCGAAAAGTGGTTTTTCAACACTAACACAAGTACGAAAAGTGGTTTTTCAACACTAACACAAGGGCGAAAAGTGTTTTTTCCACACTTATACAAGTGCAAAAGTGGTTTCCTGCACCAACAGAAGTGCGAAAAGTGGTTTTTCAACACTAACACAAGTGCGAAAAGTGGTTTTTCAACACTAACACAAGTGCAAAAAGTGGTTTTTCAACACTAACACAAGTGCGAAAAGTGGTTTTTCCACACTAATACAAGTGCAAAAGTGGTTTCCTGCACCAACACAAGTGCGAAAAGTGGTTTTTCAACACTAACACAAGTGCAAAAAGTGGTTTTTCAACACTAACACAAGTGCGAAAAGTGTTTTTTCAACACTAACACAAGTGCGAAAAGTGGTTTTTCCACACTAATACAAGTGCAAAAGTGGTTTCCTGCACCAACACAAGTGCGAAAAGTGGTTTTTCAACACTAACACAAGTGCAAAAAGTGGTTTTTCAACACTATCATAATTGCGAAAAGTGGTTTTTCAACACTAACACAAGTGCGCAAAGTGGTTTTTCAACACTATCATAAGTGCAAAAAGTGGTTTTTCAACACTAACACAAGTGCGAAAAGTGGTTTTTCAACACTAACACAAGTGCGAAAAGTGGTTTTTCAACACCAACACAAGTGCAAAAAGTGTTTTTTTCCACACTAATACAAGTGCAAAAGTGGTTTCCTGCACCAACACAAGTGCGAAAAGTGGTTTTTCAACACTAACACAAGTGCGAAAAGTGGTTTTTCAACACTAACACAAGTGCGAAAAGTGGTTTTTCCACACTAATACAAGTGCAAAAGTGGTTTCCTGCACCAACACAAGTGCGAAAAGTGGTTTTTCAACACTAACACAAGTGCGAAAAGTGGTTTTTCTACACTAATACAAGTGCAAAAGTGGTTTCCTGCACCAACACAAGTGCGAAAAGTGGTTTTTCAACACTAACACAAGTGCGAAAAGTGGTTTTTCAACACTAACACAAGTGCGAAAAGTGGTTTTTCAACACTAACACAAGTGCGAAAAGTGGTTTTTCAACACTAACACAAGTGCGAAAAGTGGTTTTTCCACACTAATACAAGTGCAAAAGTGGTTTCCTGCACCAACACAAGTGCGAAAAGTGGTTTTTCAACACTAACACAAGTGCGCAAAGTGGTTTTTCAACACTATCACAAGTGCAAAAAGTGTTTTTTCCACACTAATACAAGTGCAAAAGTGGTTTCCTGCACCAACACAAGTGCGAAAAGTGGTTTTTCAACACTAACACAAGTGCGAAAAGTGGTTTTTCAACACTAACACAAGTGCGAAAAGTGGTTTTTCCACACTAATACAAGTGCAAAAGTGGTTTCCTGCACCAACACAAGAGCGAAAAGTGGTTTTTCAACACTAACACAAGTGCGAAAAGTGGTTTTTCAACACCAACACAAGTGCAAAAAGTGTTTTTTCCACACGAATACAAGTGCAAAAGTGGTTTTCTGCACCAACACAAGTGCAAAAAGTGGTTTTTCAACACTATCATAATTGCGAAAAGTGGTTTTTCAACACTAACACAAGTGCGCAAAGTGGTTTTTCAACACTATCATAAGTGCAAAAAGTGGTTTTTCAACACTAACACAAGTGCGAAAAGTGGTTTTTCAACACTAACACAAGTGCGAAAAGTGGTTTTTCAACACCAACACAAGTGCAAAAAGTGTTTTTTTCCACACTAATACAAGTGCAAAAGTGGTTTCCTGCACCAACACAAGTGCGAAAAGTGGTTTTTCAACACTAACACAAGTGCGAAAAGTGGTTTTTCAACACTAACACAAGTGCGAAAAGTGGTTTTTCCACACTAATACAAGTGCAAAAGTGGTTTCCTGCACCAACACAAGTGCGAAAAGTGGTTTTTCAACACTAACACAAGTGCGAAAAGTGGTTTTTCTACACTAATACAAGTGCAAAAGTGGTTTCCTGCACCAACACAAGTGCGAAAAGTGGTTTTTCAACACTAACACAAGTGCGAAAAGTGGTTTTTCAACACTAACACAAGTGCGAAAAGTGGTTTTTCAACACTAACACAAGTGCGAAAAGTGGTTTTTCAACACTAACACAAGTGCGAAAAGTGGTTTTTCCACACTAATACAAGTGCAAAAGTGGTTTCCTGCACCAACACAAGTGCGAAAAGTGGTTTTTCAACACTAACACAAGTGCGCAAAGTGGTTTTTCAACACTATCGCAAGTGCAAAAAGTGTTTTTTCCACACTAATACAAGTGCAAAAGTGGTTTCCTGCACCAACACAAGTGCGAAAAGTGGTTTTTCAACACTAACACAAGTGCGAAAAGTGGTTTTTCAACACTAACACAAGTGCGAAAAGTGGTTTTTCACTCTAATACAAGTGCAAAAGTGGTTTCCTGCACCAACACAAGAGCGAAAAGTGGTTTTTCAACACTAACACAAGTGCGAAAAGTGGTTTTTCAACACTAACACGAGTGCGCAAAGTGGTTTTTCAACACTATCACAAGTGCAAAAAGTGTTTTTTCCACACTAATACAAGTGCAAAAGTGGTTTCCTGCACCAACACAAGTGCGAAAAGTGGTTTTTCAACACTAACACAAGTGCGAAAAGTGGTTTTTCAACACTAACACAAGTGCGAAAAGTGGTTTTTCCACACTAATACTAGTGCAAAAGTGGTTTCCTGCACCAACACAAGAGCGAAAAGTGGTTTTTCAACACTAACACAAGTGCGAAAAGTGGTTTTTCAACACCAACACAAGTGCAAAAAGTGTTTTTTCCACACGAATACAAGTGCAAAAGTGGTTTTCTGCACCAACACAAGTGCAAAAAGTGGTTTTTCAACACTAACACAAGTGCGAAAAGTGGTTTTTCAACACTAACACAAGTGCGAAAAGTGGTTTTTCAACACTAACACAAGTGCGAAAAGTGGTTTTTCAACACTATCATAATTGCGAAAAGTGGTTTTTCAACACTAACACAAGTGCGCAAAGTGGTTTTTCAACACTATCATAAGTGCAAAAAGTGGTTTTTCAACACTAACACAAGTGCGAAAAGTGGTTTTTCAACACTAACACAAGTGCGAAAAGTGGTTTTTCAACACCAACACAAGTGCAAAAAGTGTTTTTTTCCACACTAATACAAGTGCAAAAGTGGTTTCCTGCACCAACACAAGTGCGAAAAGTGGTTTTTCAACACTAACATAAGTACGAAAAGTGGTTTTTCAACACTAACACAAGTGCGAAAAGTGTTTTTTCCACACTTATACAAGTGCAAAAGTGGTTTCCTGCACCAACACAAGTGCGAAAAGTTGTTTTTCAACACTAACACAAGTGCGAAATGTGTTTTTTCCACACTTATACAAGTGCAAAAGTGGTTTCCTGCACCAACACAAGTGCGAAAAGTGGTTTTTCAACACTAACACAAGTGCGAAAAGTGGTTTTACAACACTAACACAAGTGCAAAAAGTGGTTTTTCAACACTAACACAAGTGCGAAAAGTGGTTTTTCAACACTAACACAAGTGCGAAAAGTGGTTTTTCCACACTAATCTCTACCACCTCTGACATCAACTCATCCTGGGAATTCTTCCAAAGTAAATTGCTCTCTCTCATGCACAGATTTATCCCATCTCGTCTTCAGTTGTCATACCCTTCCTCCCGTCCATGGTACACGGAATCTTGTGGTGAGGCTGTTGCCCAGAAACAACTTGCCTTCGTCTCCTGGAAAGCAAATCCAACGGAAGGAAATCTCATTTCCTTTCACAAAGCCCGAAACAAGTGTGTGTCCACCCTCAGGAGAGCCAGGAAACAATATCTCTCCGTTCTCAAGACCGAACTCTCTTATCTGTCTCCCTCTTCCAAATCCTGGTGGCGTCTGGTCAAATCCGTTTCTGGTGTTTGTTCCCCCTCCATCCCCTCCCTTACCTCAAACGGCTACACAGCTGACTCCGCACGTGAAAAAGCTGAATGCCTCAACTCTGTGTTTGCCTCTAAATCTTGTGTCCCAAACCCATCCCTCTCTGTACCCACCATACCCAGTCGTACCCTGCTGCTCCTGGACTCCGTGTCCTTTCCTCCTGACAAGGTGGAAAAGTTTCTGTCAACCCTCGACTCTGATTCTGCAACTGGACCCGACGGCATCAGCCCACGGGTCCTAAAATCCTGCTCTGCTGCTCTATCTCACCCTCTCTCTGTTCTCTTCACCCTCTCTTTTGCTCAAGGTCAACTGCCATCTGCTTGGAAATCAGCCAACATCACCGCTTTGCACAAAAAAGGTGCAAAAACAGATCCTAGCAACTACAGACCAATCAGCCTTCTCCCAATTATCAGCAAAGTCATGGAATCCATCATTGCTTCTGATATGAAATCTTTCCTCTTCTCCAATGGCTTGATCTCTGATCATCAATTTGGTTTCAGACCAGGTCACTCTACTCTGGACATGCTGCTTCTGCTGTCTCAACAATGGATGGAGGTCCTCAATGCCAAACAGGAAATTAGAGCTGTCTCCCTCGACATATCACGTGCCTTCGACACGGTCTGGCACCCCGCTCTGCTCACCAAACTCTCCTCCTTTGGTATCCATGGAAATCTCCACGCATGGCTGGCGGACTTCCTCTCTAGTCGTCGTCAACGTCTGGCCCTGAATGGGTTTCTCTCATCTCCTCTTCCTGTTCAGGCTGGAGTTCCCCAAGGCAGTGTTCTGGGCCCCGTGCTTTTTCTGGTCTTCATCAATGATCTCTCTGACTCTCTCGAAAATCCTCTCTATCTCTTTGCTGATGACTCCACTCTCTGCCGCTCCATTCCTCTTCCCTCAGATCGGCAGTCTGCTGCCTCCTCACTCTCTGAAGACCTGGACAAAATCACAGACTGGTCAAACAAGTGGAACATGTCTTTCAATCCTGACAAATCTCACACTCTTACTATGTCTCTCCGAAAAGATCGACTGGACAACCCTCCCATCTACTTTCTCAACAATCCTCTCCAAGAAGTTCTGTCGCTCAAGATTTTGGGTCTCACTATCTGCCATGATCTTTCTTGGGAAAACCACATTTCCAAGCTGGCCTCCAAAGCCAGTCGCCGACTGGGCATCCTCCGTCGTGCGAAGTCCTTCCTCGGCACACCTGAGCTCCTCACCACATACAAGGCTTTCATCCGCAGCTCAATGGAATACTGTTCTCCCCTATGGGCCGGTGCTCCTGCCTCACACCTAGCTCGGCTTCACGCTGTTGAAACCAAAGCTTTCAGAATTATTGGAATCTCCCGCGATGAAGCTATCTCTGAGGGCCTTTCACTCACTCACCGCAGGCAGGTAGGTGGTCTTTCTGTCTTCTACCGACTCCTCTCCGGCCTTGCACCCCCAGCTCTCTCTGTGCTCTGTCCCCCAAATATTCCTACAGGTCGCACAAGATCTGCCAGCAACCCTCTGATGGTTAAACTGCCGAAATCTCGGCTCTCCGCTCACCTTCACTCTTTCATTCCTCTTTTCTCCCGCCTCTGGAACAAACTCCCTCACTCCCTTCAATCCCACTCCTCCCTCCAGGTCTTTAAAACAGCTGTTCACCACCATCTCTTATCTTCCCCCATCCAAAACCTTGATCTTTTCTACCCCCGCTAATTCACCCCAGATCCACCTTGTTTGAAATTCCAACTTCTTTCCTGGAAGTCCTGGCAGTGTCCATATGTTTTATACCTCTCCCACTGCCCCCTTCCCACGCCCCCCCCCCCCCCCCAAAGCCCTCGCCCTCTCTCAGATCTCTCGATGTCTCCATGTCTCTCGGTCCCTGCTCTCAAATGTTGTGTTTGTGTCCTTCCCCCTCTCTCCCCATCTTGTCTACCGCTCCCTATGTTATATGTTTTATGTGTCGGTTTGTCTTTCTGTGTGATTAATGTTCGCTCTTTCACGAGCCTCGATATTGTATACAAAAAAAAAAAAAAAAAAAAAAAAAAATACAAGTGCAAAAGTGGTTTCCTGCACCAACACAAGTGCGAAAAGTGGTTTTTCAACACTAACACAAGTACGAAAAGTGGTTTTTCAACACTAACACAAGGGCGAAAAGTGTTTTTTCCACACTTATACAAGTGCAAAAGTGGTTTCCTGCACCAACAGAAGTGCGAAAAGTGGTTTTTCAACACTAACACAAGTGCGAAAAGTGGTTTTTCAACACTAACACAAGTGCAAAAAGTGGTTTTTCAACACTAACACAAGTGCGAAAAGTGGTTTTTCCACACTAATACAAGTGCAAAAGTGGTTTCCTGCACCAACACAAGTGCGAAAAGTGGTTTTTCAACACTAACACAAGTGCAAAAAGTGGTTTTTCAACACTAACACAAGTGCGAAAAGTGTTTTTTCAACACTAACACAAGTGCGAAAAGTGGTTTTTCCACACTAATACAAGTGCAAAAGTGGTTTCCTGCACCAACACAAGTGCGAAAAGTGGTTTTTCAACACTAACACAAGTGCAAAAAGTGGTTTTTCAACACTAACACAAGTGCGAAAAGTGGTTTTTCAACACTAACACAAGTGCGAAAAGTGGTTTTTCCACACTAATACAAGTGCAAAAGTGGTTATCCAACACTAACACAAGTGCAAAAAGTGGTTTTTCAACACTAACACAAGTGCGAAAAGTGGTTTTTCAACACCAACACAAGTGCAAAAAGTGTTTTTTCCACACGAATACAAGTGCAAAAGTGGTTTTCTGCACCAACACAAGTGCAAAAAGTGGTTTTTCAACACTAACACAAGTGCAAAAAGTGGTTTTTCAACACTAACACAAGTGCGAAAAGTGGTTTTTCAACACTAACACAAGTGCGAAAAGTGGTTTTTCAACACTATCATAATTGCGAAAAGTGGTTTTTCAACACTAACACAAGTGCGCAAAGTGGTTTTTCAACACTATCATAAGTGCAAAAAGTGGTTTTTCAACACTAACACAAGTGCGAAAAGTGGTTTTTCAACACTAACACAAGTGCGAAAAGTGGTTTTTCAACACCAACACAAGTGCAAAAAGTGTTTTTTTCCACACTAATACAAGTGCAAAAAGTGTTTTTTTCCACACTAATACAAGTGCAAAAGTGGTTTCCTGCACCAACACAAGTGCGAAAAGTGGTTTTTCAACACTAACATAAGTACGAAAAGTGGTTTTTCAACACTAACACAAGTGCGAAAAGTGTTTTTTCCACACTTATACAAGTGCAAAAGTGGTTTCCTGCACCAACACAAGTGCGAAAAGTTGTTTTTCAACACTAACACAAGTGCGAAATGTGTTTTTTCCACACTTATACAAGTGCAAAAGTGGTTTCCTGCACCAACACAAGTGCGAAAAGTGGTTTTTCAACACTAACACAAGTGCGAAAAGTGGTTTTACAACACTAACACAAGTGCAAAAAGTGTTTTTTCAACACTAACACAAGTGCGAAAAGTGGTTTTTCAACACTAACACAAGTGCGAAAAGTGGTTTTTCCACACTAATACAAGTGCAAAAGTGGTTTCCTGCACCAACACAAGTGCGAAAAGTGGTTTTTCAACACTAACACAAGTACGAAAAGTGGTTTTTCAACACTAACACAAGGGCGAAAAGTGTTTTTTCCACACTTATACAAGTGCAAAAGTGGTTTCCTGCACCAACAGAAGTGCGAAAAGTGGTTTTTCAACACTAACACAAGTGCGAAAAGTGGTTTTTCAACACTAACACAAGTGCAAAAAGTGGTTTTTCAACACTAACACAAGTGCGAAAAGTGGTTTTTCCACACTAATACAAGTGCAAAAGTGGTTTCCTGCACCAACACAAGTGCGAAAAGTGGTTTTTCAACACTAACACAAGTGCAAAAAGTGGTTTTTCAACACTAACACAAGTGCGAAAAGTGTTTTTTCAACACTAACACAAGTGCGAAAAGTGGTTTTTCCACACTAATACAAGTGCAAAAGTGGTTTCCTGCACCAACACAAGTGCGAAAAGTGGTTTTTCAACACTAACACAAGTGCAAAAAGTGGTTTTTCAACACTAACACAAGTGCGAAAAGTGGTTTTTCAACACTAACACAAGTGCGAAAAGTGGTTTTTCCACACTAATACAAGTGCAAAAGTGGTTATCCAACACTAACACAAGTGCAAAAAGTGGTTTTTCAACACTAACACAAGTGCGAAAAGTGGTTTTTCAACACCAACACAAGTGCAAAAAGTGTTTTTTCCACACGAATACAAGTGCAAAAGTGGTTTTCTGCACCAACACAAGTGCAAAAAGTGGTTTTTCAACACTAACACAAGTGCAAAAAGTGGTTTTTCAACACTAACACAAGTGCGAAAAGTGGTTTTTCAACACTAACACAAGTGCGAAAAGTGGTTTTTCAACACTATCATAATTGCGAAAAGTGGTTTTTCAACACTAACACAAGTGCGCAAAGTGGTTTTTCAACACTATCATAAGTGCAAAAAGTGGTTTTTCAACACTAACACAAGTGCGAAAAGTGGTTTTTCAACACTAACACAAGTGCGAAAAGTGGTTTTTCAACACCAACACAAGTGCAAAAAGTGTTTTTTTCCACACTAATACAAGTGCAAAAGTGGTTTCCTGCACCAACACAAGTGCGAAAAGTGGTTTTTCAACACTAACACAAGTGCGAAAAGTGGTTTTTCAACACTAACACAAGTGCGAAAAGTGGTTTTTCCACACTAATACAAGTGCAAAAGTGGTTTCCTGCACCAACACAAGTGCGAAAAGTGGTTTTTCAACACTAACACAAGTGCGAAAAGTGGTTTTTCTACACTAATACAAGTGCAAAAGTGGTTTCCTGCACCAACACAAGTGCGAAAAGTGGTTTTTCAACACTAACACAAGTGCGAAAAGTGGTTTTTCAACACTAACACAAGTGCGAAAAGTGGTTTTTCAACACTAACACAAGTGCGAAAAGTGGTTTTTCAACACTAACACAAGTGCGAAAAGTGGTTTTTCCACACTAATACAAGTGCAAAAGTGGTTTCCTGCACCAACACAAGTGCGAAAAGTGGTTTTTCAACACTAACACAAGTGCGCAAAGTGGTTTTTCAACACTATCACAAGTGCAAAAAGTGTTTTTTCCACACTAATACAAGTGCAAAAGTGGTTTCCTGCACCAACACAAGTGCGAAAAGTGGTTTTTCAACACTAACACAAGTGCGAAAAGTGGTTTTTCAACACTAACACAAGTGCGAAAAGTGGTTTTTCCACACTAATACAAGTGCAAAAGTGGTTTCCTGCACCAACACAAGAGCGAAAAGTGGTTTTTCAACACTAACACAAGTGCCAAAAGTGGTTTTTCAACACCAACACAAGTGCAAAAAGTGTTTTTTCCACACGAATACAAGTGCAAAAGTGGTTTTCTGCACCAACACAAGTGCAAAAAGTGGTTTTTCAACACTATCATAATTGCGAAAAGTGGTTTTTCAACACTAACACAAGTGCGCAAAGTGGTTTTTCAACACTATCATAAGTGCAAAAAGTGGTTTTTCAACACTAACACAAGTGCGAAAAGTGGTTTTTCAACACTAACACAAGTGCGAAAAGTGGTTTTTCAACACCAACACAAGTGCAAAAAGTGTTTTTTTCCACACTAATACAAGTGCAAAAGTGGTTTCCTGCACCAACACAAGTGCGAAAAGTGGTTTTTCAACACTAACACAAGTGCGAAAAGTGGTTTTTCAACACTAACACAAGTGCGAAAAGTGGTTTTTCCACACTAATACAAGTGCAAAAGTGGTTTCCTGCACCAACACAAGTGCGAAAAGTGGTTTTTCAACACTAACACAAGTGCGAAAAGTGGTTTTTCTACACTAATACAAGTGCAAAAGTGGTTTCCTGCACCAACACAAGTGCGAAAAGTGGTTTTTCAACACTAACACAAGTGCGAAAAGTGGTTTTTCAACACTAACACAAGTGCGAAAAGTGGTTTTTCAACACTAACACAAGTGCGAAAAGTGGTTTTTCAACACTAACACAAGTGCGAAAAGTGGTTTTTCCACACTAATACAAGTGCAAAAGTGGTTTCCTGCACCAACACAAGTGCGAAAAGTGGTTTTTCAACACTAACACAAGTGCGCAAAGTGGTTTTTCAACACTATCACAAGTGCAAAAAGTGTTTTTTCCACACTAATACAAGTGCAAAAGTGGTTTCCTGCACCAACACAAGTGCGAAAAGTGGTTTTTCAACACTAACACAAGTGCGAAAAGTGGTTTTTCAACACTAACACAAGTGCGAAAAGTGGTTTTTCACTCTAATACAAGTGCAAAAGTGGTTTCCTGCACCAACACAAGAGCGAAAAGTGGTTTTTCAACACTAACACAAGTGCGAAAAGTGGTTTTTCAACACTAACACGAGTGCGCAAAGTGGTTTTTCAACACTATCACAAGTGCAAAAAGTGTTTTTTCCACACTAATACAAGTGCAAAAGTGGTTTCCTGCACCAACACAAGTGCGAAAAGTGGTTTTTCAACACTAACACAAGTGCGAAAAGTGGTTTTTCAACACTAACACAAGTGCGAAAAGTGGTTTTTCCACACTAATACTAGTGCAAAAGTGGTTTCCTGCACCAACACAAGAGCGAAAAGTGGTTTTTCAACACTAACACAAGTGCGAAAAGTGGTTTTTCAACACCAACACAAGTGCAAAAAGTGTTTTTTCCACACGAATACAAGTGCAAAAGTGGTTTTCTGCACCAACACAAGTGCAAAAAGTGGTTTTTCAACACTAACACAAGTGCGAAAAGTGGTTTTTCAACACTAACACAAGTGCGAAAAGTGGTTTTTCAACACTAACACAAGTGCGAAAAGTGGTTTTTCAACACTATCATAATTGCGAAAAGTGGTTTTTCAACACTAACACAAGTGCGCAAAGTGGTTTTTCAACACTATCATAAGTGCAAAAAGTGGTTTTTCAACACTAACACAAGTGCGAAAAGTGGTTTTTCAACACTAACACAAGTGCGAAAAGTGGTTTTTCAACACCAACACAAGTGCAAAAAGTGTTTTTTTCCACACTAATACAAGTGCAAAAGTGGTTTCCTGCACCAACACAAGTGCGAAAAGTGGTTTTTCAACACTAACACAAGTGCGAAAAGTGGTTTTTCAACACTAACACAAGTGCGAAAAGTGGTTTTTCCACACTAATACAAGTGCAAAAGTGGTTTCCTGCACCAACACAAGTGCGAAAAGTGGTTTTTCAACACTAACACAAGTGCGAAAAGTGGTTTTTCTACACAAATACAAGTGCAAAAGTGGTTTCCTGCACCAACACAAGTGCGAAAAGTGGTTTTTCAACACTAACACAAGTGCGAAAAGTGGTTTTTCAACACTAACACAAGTGCGAAAAGTGTTTTTTCAACACTAACACAAGTGCGAAAAGTGGTTTTTCAACACTAACACAAGTGCGAAAAGTGGTTTTTCCACACTAATACAAGTGCAAAAGTGGTTTCCTGCACCAACACAAGTGCGAAAAGTGGTTTTTCAACACTAACACAAGTGCGCAAAGTGGTTTTTCAACACTATCACAAGTGCAAAAAGTGTTTTTTCCACACTAATACAAGTGCAAAAGTGGTTTCCTGCACCAACACAAGTGCGAAAAGTGGTTTTTCAACACTAACACAAGTGCGAAAAGTGGTTTTTCAACACTAACACAAGTGCGAAAAGTGGTTTTTCCACTCTAATACAAGTGCAAAAGTGGTTTCCTGCACCAACACAAGAGTGAAAAGTGGATTTTCAACACTAACACAAGTGCGAAAAGTGGTTTTTCAACACCAACACAAGTGCAAAAAGTGTTTTTTCCACACGAATACAAGTGCAAAAGTGGTTTTCTGCACCAACACAAGTGCAAAAAGTGGTTTTTCAACACTAACACAAGTGCGAAAAGTGGTTTTTCAACACTAACACAAGTGCGAAAAGTGGTTTTTCAACACTAACACAAGTGCGAAAAGTGGTTTTTCAACACTATCATAAGTGCGAAAAGTGGTTTTTCAACACTAACACAAGTGCGCAAAGTGGTTTTTCAACACTATCATAAGTGCAAAAAGTGTTTTTTCCACACTAATACAAGTGCAAAAGTGGTTTCCTGCACCAACACAAGTGCAAAAAGTGGTTTTTCAACACTAACACAAGTGCGAAAAGTGGTTTTTCTACACTAATACAAGTGCAAAAGTGGTTTCCTGCACCAACACAAGTGCGAAAAGTGGTTTTTCAACACTAACACAAGTGCGAAAAGTGGTTTTTCAACACTAACACAAGTGCGAAAAGTGGTTTTTCAACACTAACACAAGTGCGAAAAGTGGTTTTTCAACACTAACACAAGTGCGAAAAGTGGTTTTTCCACACTAATACAAGTGCAAAAGTGGTTTCCTGCACCAACACAAGTGCGAAAAGTGGTTTTTCAACACTAACACAAGTGCGCAAAGTGGTTTTTCAACACTATCACAAGTGCAAAAAGTGTTTTTTCCACACTAATACAAGTGCAAAAGTGATTTCCTGCACCAACACAAGTGCGAAAAGTGGTTTTTCAACACTAACACAAGTGCGAAAAGTGGTTTTTCAACACTAACACAAGTGCGAAAAGTGGTTTTTCCACACTAATACAAGTGCAAAAGTGGTTTCCTGCACCAACACAAGAGCGAAAAGTGGTTTTTCAACACTAACACAAGTGCGAAAAGTGGTTTTTCAACACCAACACAAGTGCAAAAAGTGTTTTTTCCACACGAATACAAGTGCAAAAGTGGTTTTCTGCACCAACACAAGTGCAAAAAGTGGTTTTTCAACACTAACACAAGTGCGAAAAGTGGTTTTTCAACACTAACACAAGTGCGAAAAGTGGTTTTTCAACACTAACACAAGTGCGAAAAGTGGTTTTTCAACACTATCATAAGTGCGAAAAGTGGTTTTTCAACACTAACACAAGTGCGCAAAGTGGTTTTTCAACACTATCATAAGTGCAAAAAGTGTTTTTTCCACACTAATACAAGTGCAAAAGTGGTTTCCTGCACCAACACAAGTGCGAAAAGTGGTTTTTCAACACTAACACAAGTGTGAAAAGTGGTTTTTCTACACTAATACAAGTGCAAAAGTGGTTTCCTGCACCAACACAAGTGCGAAAAGTGGTTTTTCAACACCAACACAAGTGCGAAAAGTGGTTTTTCAACACTAACACAAGTGCGAAAAGTGGTTTTTCAACACTAACACAAGTGCAAAAAGTGGTTTTTCAACACTAACACAAGTGCGAAAAGTGGTTTTTCCACACTAATACAAGTGCAAAAGTGGTTTCCTGCACCAACACAAGTGCGAAAAGTGGTTTTTCAACACTAACACAAGTGCGAAAAGTGGTTTTTCAACACTATCACAAATGCAAAAAGTGTTTTTTCCACACTAATACAAGTGCAAAAGTGGTTTCCTGCACCAACACAAGTGCGAAAAGTGGTTTTTCAACACTAACATAAGTACGAAAAGTGGTTTTTCAACACTAACACAAGTGCGAAAAGTGTTTTTTCCACACTTATACAAGTGCAAAAGTGGTTTCCTGCACCAACACAAGTGCGAAAAGTTGTTTTTCAACACTAACACAAGTGCGAAATGTGTTTTTTCCACACTTATACAAGTGCAAAAGTGGTTTCCTGCACCAACACAAGTGCGAAAAGTGGTTTTTCAACACTAACACAAGTGCGAAAAGTGGTTTTACAACACTAACACAAGTGCAAAAAGTGGTTTTTCAACACTAATACAAGTGCGAAAAGTGGTTTTTCAACACTAACACAAGTGCGAAAAGTGGTTTTTCCACACTAATACAAGTGCAAAAGTGGTTTCCTGCACCAACACAAGTGCGAAAAGTGGTTTTTCAACACTAACACAAGTACGAAAAGTGGTTTTTCAACACTAACACAAGGGCGAAAAGTGTTTTTTCCACACTTATACAAGTGCAAAAGTGGTTTCCTGCACCAACAGAAGTGCGAAAAGTGGTTTTTCAACACTAACACAAGTGCGAAAAGTGGTTTTTCAACACTAACACAAGTGCAAAAAGTGGTTTTTCAACACTAACACAAGTGCGAAAAGTGGTTTTTCCACACTAATACAAGTGCAAAAGTGGTTTCCTGCACCAACACAAGTGCGAAAAGTGGTTTTTCAACACTAACACAAGTGCAAAAAGTGGTTTTTCAACACTAACACAAGTGCGAAAAGTGTTTTTTCAACACTAACACAAGTGCGAAAAGTGGTTTTTCCACACTAATACAAGTGCAAAAGTGGTTTCCTGCACCAACACAAGTGCGAAAAGTGGTTTTTCAACACTAACACAAGTGCAAAAAGTGGTTTTTCAACACTATCATAATTGCGAAAAGTGGTTTTTCAACACTAACACAAGTGCGCAAAGTGGTTTTTCAACACTATCATAAGTGCAAAAAGTGGTTTTTCAACACTAACACAAGTGCGAAAAGTGGTTTTTCAACACTAACACAAGTGCGAAAAGTGGTTTTTCAACACCAACACAAGTGCAAAAAGTGTTTTTTTCCACACTAATACAAGTGCAAAAGTGGTTTCCTGCACCAACACAAGTGCGAAAAGTGGTTTTTCAACACTAACACAAGTGCGAAAAGTGGTTTTTCAACACTAACACAAGTGCGAAAAGTGGTTTTTCCACACTAATACAAGTGCAAAAGTGGTTTCCTGCACCAACACAAGTGCGAAAAGTGGTTTTTCAACACTAACACAAGTGCGAAAAGTGGTTTTTCTACACTAATACAAGTGCAAAAGTGGTTTCCTGCACCAACACAAGTGCGAAAAGTGGTTTTTCAACACTAACACAAGTGCGAAAAGTGGTTTTTCAACACTAACACAAGTGCGAAAAGTGGTTTTTCAACACTAACACAAGTGCGAAAAGTGGTTTTTCAACACTAACACAAGTGCGAAAAGTGGTTTTTCCACACTAATACAAGTGCAAAAGTGGTTTCCTGCACCAACACAAGTGCGAAAAGTGGTTTTTCAACACTAACACAAGTGCGCAAAGTGGTTTTTCAACACTATCACAAGTGCAAAAAGTGTTTTTTCCACACTAATACAAGTGCAAAAGTGGTTTCCTGCACCAACACAAGTGCGAAAAGTGGTTTTTCAACACTAACACAAGTGCGAAAAGTGGTTTTTCAACACTAACACAAGTGCAAAAAGTGGTTTTTCCACACTAATACAAGTGCAAAAGTGGTTTCCTGCACCAACACAAGAGCGAAAAGTGGTTTTTCAACACTAACACAAGTGCGAAAAGTGGTTTTTCAACACCAACACAAGTGCAAAAAGTGTTTTTTCCACACGAATACAAGTGCAAAAGTGGTTTTCTGCACCAACACAAGTGCAAAAAGTGGTTTTTCAACACTATCATAATTGCGAAAAGTGGTTTTTCAACACTAACACAAGTGCGCAAAGTGGTTTTTCAACACTATCATAAGTGCAAAAAGTGGTTTTTCAACACTAACACAAGTGCGAAAAGTGGTTTTTCAACACTAACACAAGTGCGAAAAGTGGTTTTTCAACACCAACACAAGTGCAAAAAGTGTTTTTTTCCACACTAATACAAGTGCAAAAGTGGTTTCCTGCACCAACACAAGTGCGAAAAGTGGTTTTTCAACACTAACACAAGTGCGAAAAGTGGTTTTTCAACACTAACACAAGTGCGAAAAGTGGTTTTTCCACACTAATACAAGTGCAAAAGTGGTTTCCTGCACCAACACAAGTGCGAAAAGTGGTTTTCCTGCACCAACACAAGTGCGAAAAGTGGTTTTTCAACACTAACACAAGTGCGAAAAGTGGTTTTTCAACACTAACACAAGTGCGAAAAGTGGTTTTTCAACACTAACACAAGTGCGAAAAGTGGTTTTTCAACACTAACACAAGTGCGAAAAGTGGTTTTTCCACACTAATACAAGTGCAAAAGTGGTTTCCTGCACCAACACAAGTGCGAAAAGTGGTTTTTCAACACTAACACAAGTGCGCAAAGTGGTTTTTCAACACTATCGCAAGTGCAAAAAGTGTTTTTTCCACACTAATACAAGTGCAAAAGTGGTTTCCTGCACCAACACAAGTGCGAAAAGTGGTTTTTCAACACTAACACAAGTGCGAAAAGTGGTTTTTCAACACTAACACAAGTGCGAAAAGTGGTTTTTCACTCTAATACAAGTGCAAAAGTGGTTTCCTGCACCAACACAAGAGCGAAAAGTGGTTTTTCAACACTAACACAAGTGCGAAAAGTGGTTTTTCAACACTAACACGAGTGCGCAAAGTGGTTTTTCAACACTATCACAAGTGCAAAAAGTGTTTTTTCCACACTAATACAAGTGCAAAAGTGGTTTCCTGCACCAACACAAGTGCGAAAAGTGGTTTTTCAACACTAACACAAGTGCGAAAAGTGGTTTTTCAACACTAACACAAGTGCGAAAAGTGGTTTTTCCACACTAATACTAGTGCAAAAGTGGTTTCCTGCACCAACACAAGAGCGAAAAGTGGTTTTTCAACACTAACACAAGTGCGAAAAGTGGTTTTTCAACACCAACACAAGTGCAAAAAGTGTTTTTTCCACACGAATACAAGTGCAAAAGTGGTTTTCTGCACCAACACAAGTGCAAAAAGTGGTTTTTCAACACTAACACAAGTGCGAAAAGTGGTTTTTCAACACTAACACAAGTGCGAAAAGTGGTTTTTCAACACTAACACAAGTGCGAAAAGTGGTTTTTCAACACTATCATAATTGCGAAAAGTGGTTTTTCAACACTAACACAAGTGCGCAAAGTGGTTTTTCAACACTATCATAAGTGCAAAAAGTGGTTTTTCAACACTAACACAAGTGCGAAAAGTGGTTTTTCAACACTAACACAAGTGCGAAAAGTGGTTTTTCAACACCAACACAAGTGCAAAAAGTGTTTTTTTCCACACTAATACAAGTGCAAAAGTGGTTTCCTGCACCAACACAAGTGCGAAAAGTGGTTTTTCAACACTAACATAAGTACGAAAAGTGGTTTTTCAACACTAACACAAGTGCGAAAAGTGTTTTTTCCACACTTATACAAGTGCAAAAGTGGTTTCCTGCACCAACACAAGTGCGAAAAGTTGTTTTTCAACACTAACACAAGTGCGAAATGTGTTTTTTCCACACTTATACAAGTGCAAAAGTGGTTTCCTGCACCAACACAAGTGCGAAAAGTGGTTTTTCAACACTAACACAAGTGCGAAAAGTGGTTTTACAACACTAACACAAGTGCAAAAAGTGGTTTTTCAACACTAACACAAGTGCGAAAAGTGGTTTTTCAACACTAACACAAGTGCGAAAAGTGGTTTTTCCACACTAATCTCTACCACCTCTGACATCAACTCATCCTGGGAATTCTTCCAAAGTAAATTGCTCTCTCTCATGCACAGATTTATCCCATCTCGTCTTCAGTTGTCATACCCTTCCTCCCGTCCATGGTACACGGAATCTTGTGGTGAGGCTGTTGCCCAGAAACAACTTGCCTTCGTCTCCTGGAAAGCAAATCCAACGGAAGGAAATCTCATTTCCTTTCACAAAGCCCGAAACAAGTGTGTGTCCACCCTCAGGAGAGCCAGGAAACAATATCTCTCCGTTCTCAAGACCGAACTCTCTTATCTGTCTCCCTCTTCCAAATCCTGGTGGCGTCTGGTCAAATCCGTTTCTGGTGTTTGTTCCCCCTCCATCCCCTCCCTTACCTCAAACGGCTACACAGCTGACTCCGCACGTGAAAAAGCTGAATGCCTCAACTCTGTGTTTGCCTCTAAATCTTGTGTCCCAAACCCATCCCTCTCTGTACCCACCATACCCAGTCGTACCCTGCTGCTCCTGGACTCCGTGTCCTTTCCTCCTGACAAGGTGGAAAAGTTTCTGTCAACCCTCGACTCTGATTCTGCAACTGGACCCGACGGCATCAGCCCACGGGTCCTAAAATCCTGCTCTGCTGCTCTATCTCACCCTCTCTCTGTTCTCTTCACCCTCTCTTTTGCTCAAGGTCAACTGCCATCTGCTTGGAAATCAGCCAACATCACCGCTTTGCACAAAAAAGGTGCAAAAACAGATCCTAGCAACTACAGACCAATCAGCCTTCTCCCAATTATCAGCAAAGTCATGGAATCCATCATTGCTTCTGATATGAAATCTTTCCTCTTCTCCAATGGCTTGATCTCTGATCATCAATTTGGTTTCAGACCAGGTCACTCTACTCTGGACATGCTGCTTCTGCTGTCTCAACAATGGATGGAGGTCCTCAATGCCAAACAGGAAATTAGAGCTGTCTCCCTCGACATATCACGTGCCTTCGACACGGTCTGGCACCCCGCTCTGCTCACCAAACTCTCCTCCTTTGGTATCCATGGAAATCTCCACGCATGGCTGGCGGACTTCCTCTCTAGTCGTCGTCAACGTCTGGCCCTGAATGGGTTTCTCTCATCTCCTCTTCCTGTTCAGGCTGGAGTTCCCCAAGGCAGTGTTCTGGGCCCCGTGCTTTTTCTGGTCTTCATCAATGATCTCTCTGACTCTCTCGAAAATCCTCTCTATCTCTTTGCTGATGACTCCACTCTCTGCCGCTCCATTCCTCTTCCCTCAGATCGGCAGTCTGCTGCCTCCTCACTCTCTGAAGACCTGGACAAAATCACAGACTGGTCAAACAAGTGGAACATGTCTTTCAATCCTGACAAATCTCACACTCTTACTATGTCTCTCCGAAAAGATCGACTGGACAACCCTCCCATCTACTTTCTCAACAATCCTCTCCAAGAAGTTCTGTCGCTCAAGATTTTGGGTCTCACTATCTGCCATGATCTTTCTTGGGAAAACCACATTTCCAAGCTGGCCTCCAAAGCCAGTCGCCGACTGGGCATCCTCCGTCGTGCGAAGTCCTTCCTCGGCACACCTGAGCTCCTCACCACATACAAGGCTTTCATCCGCAGCTCAATGGAATACTGTTCTCCCCTATGGGCCGGTGCTCCTGCCTCACACCTAGC